>NW_028324357.1:32500-53104 GCF_058129835.1 Hydra viridissima | reverse complement strand
GTGAAAGCCTCCAATTTGGCCACATTTGGCCCAAATTTCGACGTTTTGTATGGAAACTGAGCCAAAAACGGGGTTTTGTCGCCAAATCCGGTACTTGCCAGCCTCTCTGTTGATTGTCTTTGTCATTTTCGTGCTCAGCCTGATAGGTTACAACAGAAAATGTCCAAAGGCTCCAAGAAATCTCGGTGAAAGGCTCCAATTTGACGAAATAATCACAGAATCGACATTACAAGCAAATTCTAAGCATTTCTGTGCATTTGTCGCAAAATTCGGTACTTACCACTGAATTGCTTGATGCCCTTGGCCATTTTTTTGCTCAGCCTGACAGGATACAACAAAATATGGCCAAGGGATCCAAGAGGAGTCGGTGAAAGCCTCCAATTTGGCCACATTTGGCCCAAATTTCGACGTTTTGTATGGAAACTGAGCCAAAAACGGGGTTTTGTCGCCAAATCCGGTACTTGCCAGCCTCTCTGTTGATTGTCTTTGTCATTTTCGTGCTCAGCCTGATAGGTTACAACAGAAAATGTCCAAAGGCTCCAAGAAATCTCGGTGAAAGGCTCCAATTTGACGAAATAATCACAGAATCGACATTACAAGCAAATTCTAAGCATTTCTGTGCATTTGTCGCAAAATTCGGTACTTACCACTGAATTGCTTGATGCCCTTGGCCATTTTTTTGCTCAGCCTGACAGGATACAACAAAATATGGCCAAGGGATCCAAGAGGAGTCGGTGAAAGCCTCCAATTTGGCCACATTTGGCCCAAATTTCGACGTTTTGTATGGAAACTGAGCCAAAAACGGGGTTTTGTCGCCAAATCCGGTACTTGCCAGCCTCTCTGTTGATTGTCTTTGTCATTTTCGTGCTCAGCCTGATAGGTTACAACAGAAAATGTCCAAAGGCTCCAAGAAATCTCGGTGAAAGGCTCCAATTTGACGAAATAATCACAGAATCGACATTACAAGCAAATTCTAAGCATTTCTGTGCATTTGTCGCAAAATTCGGTACTTACCACTGAATTGCTTGATGCCCTTGGCCATTTTTTTGCTCAGCCTGACAGGATACAACAAAATATGGCCAAGGGATCCAAGAGGAGTCGGTGAAAGCCTCCAATTTGGCCACATTTGGCCCAAATTTCGACGTTTTGTATGGAAACTGAGCCAAAAACGGGGTTTTGTCGCCAAATCCGGTACTTGCCAGCCTCTCTGTTGATTGTCTTTGTCATTTTCGTGCTCAGCCTGATAGGTTACAACAGAAAATGTCCAAAGGCTCCAAGAAATCTCGGTGAAAGGCTCCAATTTGACGAAATAATCACAGAATCGACATTACAAGCAAATTCTAAGCATTTCTGTGCATTTGTCGCAAAATTCGGTACTTACCACTGAATTGCTTGATGCCCTTGGCCATTTTTTTGCTCAGCCTGACAGGATACAACAAAATATGGCCAAGGGATCCAAGAGGAGTCGGTGAAAGCCTCCAATTTGGCCACATTTGGCCCAAATTTCGACGTTTTGTATGGAAACTGAGCCAAAAACGGGGTTTTGTCGCCAAATCCGGTACTTGCCAGCCTCTCTGTTGATTGTCTTTGTCATTTTCGTGCTCAGCCTGATAGGTTACAACAGAAAATGTCCAAAGGCTCCAAGAAATCTCGGTGAAAGGCTCCAATTTGACGAAATAATCACAGAATCGACATTACAAGCAAATTCTAAGCATTTCTGTGCATTTGTCGCAAAATTCGGTACTTACCACTGAATTGCTTGATGCCCTTGGCCATTTTTTTGCTCAGCCTGACAGGATACAACAAAATATGGCCAAGGGATCCAAGAGGAGTCGGTGAAAGCCTCCAATTTGGCCACATTTGGCCCAAATTTCGACGTTTTGTATGGAAACTGAGCCAAAAACGGGGTTTTGTCGCCAAATCCGGTACTTGCCAGCCTCTCTGTTGATTGTCTTTGTCATTTTCGTGCTCAGCCTGATAGGTTACAACAGAAAATGTCCAAAGGCTCCAAGAAATCTCGGTGAAAGGCTCCAATTTGACGAAATAATCACAGAATCGACATTACAAGCAAATTCTAAGCATTTCTGTGCATTTGTCGCAAAATTCGGTACTTACCACTGAATTGCTTGATGCCCTTGGCCATTTTTTTGCTCAGCCTGACAGGATACAACAAAATATGGCCAAGGGATCCAAGAGGAGTCGGTGAAAGCCTCCAATTTGGCCACATTTGGCCCAAATTTCGACGTTTTGTATGGAAACTGAGCCAAAAACGGGGTTTTGTCGCCAAATCCGGTACTTGCCAGCCTCTCTGTTGATTGTCTTTGTCATTTTCGTGCTCAGCCTGATAGGTTACAACAGAAAATGTCCAAAGGCTCCAAGAAATCTCGGTGAAAGGCTCCAATTTGACGAAATAATCACAGAATCGACATTACAAGCAAATTCTAAGCATTTCTGTGCATTTGTCGCAAAATTCGGTACTTACCACTGAATTGCTTGATGCCCTTGGCCATTTTTTTGCTCAGCCTGACAGGATACAACAAAATATGGCCAAGGGATCCAAGAGGAGTCGGTGAAAGCCTCCAATTTGGCCACATTTGGCCCAAATTTCGACGTTTTGTATGGAAACTGAGCCAAAAACGGGGTTTTGTCGCCAAATCCGGTACTTGCCAGCCTCTCTGTTGATTGTCTTTGTCATTTTCGTGCTCAGCCTGATAGGTTACAACAGAAAATGTCCAAAGGCTCCAAGAAATCTCGGTGAAAGGCTCCAATTTGACGAAATAATCACAGAATCGACATTACAAGCAAATTCTAAGCATTTCTGTGCATTTGTCGCAAAATTCGGTACTTACCACTGAATTGCTTGATGCCCTTGGCCATTTTTTTGCTCAGCCTGACAGGATACAACAAAATATGGCCAAGGGATCCAAGAGGAGTCGGTGAAAGCCTCCAATTTGGCCACATTTGGCCCAAATTTCGACGTTTTGTATGGAAACTGAGCCAAAAACGGGGTTTTGTCGCCAAATCCGGTACTTGCCAGCCTCTCTGTTGATTGTCTTTGTCATTTTCGTGCTCAGCCTGATAGGTTACAACAGAAAATGTCCAAAGGCTCCAAGAAATCTCGGTGAAAGGCTCCAATTTGACGAAATAATCACAGAATCGACATTACAAGCAAATTCTAAGCATTTCTGTGCATTTGTCGCAAAATTCGGTACTTACCACTGAATTGCTTGATGCCCTTGGCCATTTTTTTGCTCAGCCTGACAGGATACAACAAAATATGGCCAAGGGATCCAAGAGGAGTCGGTGAAAGCCTCCAATTTGGCCACATTTGGCCCAAATTTCGACGTTTTGTATGGAAACTGAGCCAAAAACGGGGTTTTGTCGCCAAATCCGGTACTTGCCAGCCTCTCTGTTGATTGTCTTTGTCATTTTCGTGCTCAGCCTGATAGGTTACAACAGAAAATGTCCAAAGGCTCCAAGAAATCTCGGTGAAAGGCTCCAATTTGACGAAATAATCACAGAATCGACATTACAAGCAAATTCTAAGCATTTCTGTGCATTTGTCGCAAAATTCGGTACTTACCACTGAATTGCTTGATGCCCTTGGCCATTTTTTTGCTCAGCCTGACAGGATACAACAAAATATGGCCAAGGGATCCAAGAGGAGTCGGTGAAAGCCTCCAATTTGGCCACATTTGGCCCAAATTTCGACGTTTTGTATGGAAACTGAGCCAAAAACGGGGTTTTGTCGCCAAATCCGGTACTTGCCAGCCTCTCTGTTGATTGTCTTTGTCATTTTCGTGCTCAGCCTGATAGGTTACAACAGAAAATGTCCAAAGGCTCCAAGAAATCTCGGTGAAAGGCTCCAATTTGACGAAATAATCACAGAATCGACATTACAAGCAAATTCTAAGCATTTCTGTGCATTTGTCGCAAAATTCGGTACTTACCACTGAATTGCTTGATGCCCTTGGCCATTTTTTTGCTCAGCCTGACAGGATACAACAAAATATGGCCAAGGGATCCAAGAGGAGTCGGTGAAAGCCTCCAATTTGGCCACATTTGGCCCAAATTTCGACGTTTTGTATGGAAACTGAGCCAAAAACGGGGTTTTGTCGCCAAATCCGGTACTTGCCAGCCTCTCTGTTGATTGTCTTTGTCATTTTCGTGCTCAGCCTGATAGGTTACAACAGAAAATGTCCAAAGGCTCCAAGAAATCTCGGTGAAAGGCTCCAATTTGACGAAATAATCACAGAATCGACATTACAAGCAAATTCTAAGCATTTCTGTGCATTTGTCGCAAAATTCGGTACTTACCACTGAATTGCTTGATGCCCTTGGCCATTTTTTTGCTCAGCCTGACAGGATACAACAAAATATGGCCAAGGGATCCAAGAGGAGTCGGTGAAAGCCTCCAATTTGGCCACATTTGGCCCAAATTTCGACGTTTTGTATGGAAACTGAGCCAAAAACGGGGTTTTGTCGCCAAATCCGGTACTTGCCAGCCTCTCTGTTGATTGTCTTTGTCATTTTCGTGCTCAGCCTGATAGGTTACAACAGAAAATGTCCAAAGGCTCCAAGAAATCTCGGTGAAAGGCTCCAATTTGACGAAATAATCACAGAATCGACATTACAAGCAAATTCTAAGCATTTCTGTGCATTTGTCGCAAAATTCGGTACTTACCACTGAATTGCTTGATGCCCTTGGCCATTTTTTTGCTCAGCCTGACAGGATACAACAAAATATGGCCAAGGGATCCAAGAGGAGTCGGTGAAAGCCTCCAATTTGGCCACATTTGGCCCAAATTTCGACGTTTTGTATGGAAACTGAGCCAAAAACGGGGTTTTGTCGCCAAATCCGGTACTTGCCAGCCTCTCTGTTGATTGTCTTTGTCATTTTCGTGCTCAGCCTGATAGGTTACAACAGAAAATGTCCAAAGGCTCCAAGAAATCTCGGTGAAAGGCTCCAATTTGACGAAATAATCACAGAATCGACATTACAAGCAAATTCTAAGCATTTCTGTGCATTTGTCGCAAAATTCGGTACTTACCACTGAATTGCTTGATGCCCTTGGCCATTTTTTTGCTCAGCCTGACAGGATACAACAAAATATGGCCAAGGGATCCAAGAGGAGTCGGTGAAAGCCTCCAATTTGGCCACATTTGGCCCAAATTTCGACGTTTTGTATGGAAACTGAGCCAAAAACGGGGTTTTGTCGCCAAATCCGGTACTTGCCAGCCTCTCTGTTGATTGTCTTTGTCATTTTCGTGCTCAGCCTGATAGGTTACAACAGAAAATGTCCAAAGGCTCCAAGAAATCTCGGTGAAAGGCTCCAATTTGACGAAATAATCACAGAATCGACATTACAAGCAAATTCTAAGCATTTCTGTGCATTTGTCGCAAAATTCGGTACTTACCACTGAATTGCTTGATGCCCTTGGCCATTTTTTTGCTCAGCCTGACAGGATACAACAAAATATGGCCAAGGGATCCAAGAGGAGTCGGTGAAAGCCTCCAATTTGGCCACATTTGGCCCAAATTTCGACGTTTTGTATGGAAACTGAGCCAAAAACGGGGTTTTGTCGCCAAATCCGGTACTTGCCAGCCTCTCTGTTGATTGTCTTTGTCATTTTCGTGCTCAGCCTGATAGGTTACAACAGAAAATGTCCAAAGGCTCCAAGAAATCTCGGTGAAAGGCTCCAATTTGACGAAATAATCACAGAATCGACATTACAAGCAAATTCTAAGCATTTCTGTGCATTTGTCGCAAAATTCGGTACTTACCACTGAATTGCTTGATGCCCTTGGCCATTTTTTTGCTCAGCCTGACAGGATACAACAAAATATGGCCAAGGGATCCAAGAGGAGTCGGTGAAAGCCTCCAATTTGGCCACATTTGGCCCAAATTTCGACGTTTTGTATGGAAACTGAGCCAAAAACGGGGTTTTGTCGCCAAATCCGGTACTTGCCAGCCTCTCTGTTGATTGTCTTTGTCATTTTCGTGCTCAGCCTGATAGGTTACAACAGAAAATGTCCAAAGGCTCCAAGAAATCTCGGTGAAAGGCTCCAATTTGACGAAATAATCACAGAATCGACATTACAAGCAAATTCTAAGCATTTCTGTGCATTTGTCGCAAAATTCGGTACTTACCACTGAATTGCTTGATGCCCTTGGCCATTTTTTTGCTCAGCCTGACAGGATACAACAAAATATGGCCAAGGGATCCAAGAGGAGTCGGTGAAAGCCTCCAATTTGGCCACATTTGGCCCAAATTTCGACGTTTTGTATGGAAACTGAGCCAAAAACGGGGTTTTGTCGCCAAATCCGGTACTTGCCAGCCTCTCTGTTGATTGTCTTTGTCATTTTCGTGCTCAGCCTGATAGGTTACAACAGAAAATGTCCAAAGGCTCCAAGAAATCTCGGTGAAAGGCTCCAATTTGACGAAATAATCACAGAATCGACATTACAAGCAAATTCTAAGCATTTCTGTGCATTTGTCGCAAAATTCGGTACTTACCACTGAATTGCTTGATGCCCTTGGCCATTTTTTTGCTCAGCCTGACAGGATACAACAAAATATGGCCAAGGGATCCAAGAGGAGTCGGTGAAAGCCTCCAATTTGGCCACATTTGGCCCAAATTTCGACGTTTTGTATGGAAACTGAGCCAAAAACGGGGTTTTGTCGCCAAATCCGGTACTTGCCAGCCTCTCTGTTGATTGTCTTTGTCATTTTCGTGCTCAGCCTGATAGGTTACAACAGAAAATGTCCAAAGGCTCCAAGAAATCTCGGTGAAAGGCTCCAATTTGACGAAATAATCACAGAATCGACATTACAAGCAAATTCTAAGCATTTCTGTGCATTTGTCGCAAAATTCGGTACTTACCACTGAATTGCTTGATGCCCTTGGCCATTTTTTTGCTCAGCCTGACAGGATACAACAAAATATGGCCAAGGGATCCAAGAGGAGTCGGTGAAAGCCTCCAATTTGGCCACATTTGGCCCAAATTTCGACGTTTTGTATGGAAACTGAGCCAAAAACGGGGTTTTGTCGCCAAATCCGGTACTTGCCAGCCTCTCTGTTGATTGTCTTTGTCATTTTCGTGCTCAGCCTGATAGGTTACAACAGAAAATGTCCAAAGGCTCCAAGAAATCTCGGTGAAAGGCTCCAATTTGACGAAATAATCACAGAATCGACATTACAAGCAAATTCTAAGCATTTCTGTGCATTTGTCGCAAAATTCGGTACTTACCACTGAATTGCTTGATGCCCTTGGCCATTTTTTTGCTCAGCCTGACAGGATACAACAAAATATGGCCAAGGGATCCAAGAGGAGTCGGTGAAAGCCTCCAATTTGGCCACATTTGGCCCAAATTTCGACGTTTTGTATGGAAACTGAGCCAAAAACGGGGTTTTGTCGCCAAATCCGGTACTTGCCAGCCTCTCTGTTGATTGTCTTTGTCATTTTCGTGCTCAGCCTGATAGGTTACAACAGAAAATGTCCAAAGGCTCCAAGAAATCTCGGTGAAAGGCTCCAATTTGACGAAATAATCACAGAATCGACATTACAAGCAAATTCTAAGCATTTCTGTGCATTTGTCGCAAAATTCGGTACTTACCACTGAATTGCTTGATGCCCTTGGCCATTTTTTTGCTCAGCCTGACAGGATACAACAAAATATGGCCAAGGGATCCAAGAGGAGTCGGTGAAAGCCTCCAATTTGGCCACATTTGGCCCAAATTTCGACGTTTTGTATGGAAACTGAGCCAAAAACGGGGTTTTGTCGCCAAATCCGGTACTTGCCAGCCTCTCTGTTGATTGTCTTTGTCATTTTCGTGCTCAGCCTGATAGGTTACAACAGAAAATGTCCAAAGGCTCCAAGAAATCTCGGTGAAAGGCTCCAATTTGACGAAATAATCACAGAATCGACATTACAAGCAAATTCTAAGCATTTCTGTGCATTTGTCGCAAAATTCGGTACTTACCACTGAATTGCTTGATGCCCTTGGCCATTTTTTTGCTCAGCCTGACAGGATACAACAAAATATGGCCAAGGGATCCAAGAGGAGTCGGTGAAAGCCTCCAATTTGGCCACATTTGGCCCAAATTTCGACGTTTTGTATGGAAACTGAGCCAAAAACGGGGTTTTGTCGCCAAATCCGGTACTTGCCAGCCTCTCTGTTGATTGTCTTTGTCATTTTCGTGCTCAGCCTGATAGGTTACAACAGAAAATGTCCAAAGGCTCCAAGAAATCTCGGTGAAAGGCTCCAATTTGACGAAATAATCACAGAATCGACATTACAAGCAAATTCTAAGCATTTCTGTGCATTTGTCGCAAAATTCGGTACTTACCACTGAATTGCTTGATGCCCTTGGCCATTTTTTTGCTCAGCCTGACAGGATACAACAAAATATGGCCAAGGGATCCAAGAGGAGTCGGTGAAAGCCTCCAATTTGGCCACATTTGGCCCAAATTTCGACGTTTTGTATGGAAACTGAGCCAAAAACGGGGTTTTGTCGCCAAATCCGGTACTTGCCAGCCTCTCTGTTGATTGTCTTTGTCATTTTCGTGCTCAGCCTGATAGGTTACAACAGAAAATGTCCAAAGGCTCCAAGAAATCTCGGTGAAAGGCTCCAATTTGACGAAATAATCACAGAATCGACATTACAAGCAAATTCTAAGCATTTCTGTGCATTTGTCGCAAAATTCGGTACTTACCACTGAATTGCTTGATGCCCTTGGCCATTTTTTTGCTCAGCCTGACAGGATACAACAAAATATGGCCAAGGGATCCAAGAGGAGTCGGTGAAAGCCTCCAATTTGGCCACATTTGGCCCAAATTTCGACGTTTTGTATGGAAACTGAGCCAAAAACGGGGTTTTGTCGCCAAATCCGGTACTTGCCAGCCTCTCTGTTGATTGTCTTTGTCATTTTCGTGCTCAGCCTGATAGGTTACAACAGAAAATGTCCAAAGGCTCCAAGAAATCTCGGTGAAAGGCTCCAATTTGACGAAATAATCACAGAATCGACATTACAAGCAAATTCTAAGCATTTCTGTGCATTTGTCGCAAAATTCGGTACTTACCAGCCTCTCTATTGATTGTCTTTGTGTTTTTTGTGTTCAGCCTGATAGGTTACAACAAAAAATGACCGAATGCTCAAAGAAATCTCGGTGAATGGGTCTAATTCGACGAAATAATCACAGAATTGAGATTACTTGGAAGTTTTAAGCATTTCTGTGCATTTGTCGCCTATTTTGGTACTAGTTACTGATTTCCTTGATGCTCTTGGCCATTTTTTTGCTCAGCCTGATAGGATACAAGAAAAAATGAGCAAGGTATCCAAGAGGAGTAATAATTTTTAATTTGGCCACATTTGGTCCAATTTTGACGTTTTGTATCGAAATTGATCAAAAAACGGGGATTTTATATTTCTCTCTTTGTATTTCCGTTAGACTTTTTGTTTTTTGTTATTTTTATAATATTCTTTTTTTGTTTTTTTGATCAATGTTGTTGTTTTTCTCATATATTTGTAATTATTTTTTGTTTTGTTTGGATTTTGAAAATTTGTGCAATTTTTTTGTGTTTTAAAAATCTGTGTCTTCTGGCACTGTTTTTTTGTGTTAATTTCAATGAGTGATGGAATAATGGATTTGAAAACGTCGTTGTAGAGGTGTTCAACGTTAGGCGGGGAAACTCTTTTTTAAAGGTATCTGAAGGTTGTCTTTTTTATTTGAGTGTCCTGGTCTTTTTTATTGATGCTTTCTAGAAATGCTTTTCTTAATGATCTTCTGTTATAACTTTTTTTAGTTCAATATTTTGGCAAGAAATTCAATAAAAGTTTTATGATTAACTGTCCTACAATAATATCAAGTTAGCAATAGATTATACATTTGATTATTTTATAAGAATTGTTTATTATGAGTTTAATAGGATTAAAATATGTAGCTACACTTTCACGTATTTGTATAATAATAGTAAAACACATATTTATTTGTGTCATATATCTATTTGTAAAATACGTATAGTTTACACCCCCAATACATATTAGTATTGAAAGAGAAATCTACTATTTAAGTACTCATTATTTGTAGATAAATCAGACTAACATGGAACTATATTTATATCTAAGTGATATAAGTCACTTAGATTATAGAGTTTCATTATTAAAGCTGTTAAATAGGAAAGCAAAAACACAAACATCAAACATGTGTATTTAAATCATTAAAAAGAAACATTACATCTATCAGACAAATAGAGCAGTTGAAAAATATAAGTATAAATGGTAAAATTGTTAGGAGTGTCTACTAATTCAAACCACATTCATATTTAACTCCTCATTGTCATGGGTTCAAAAAGTGTTCGTAAGATCTTTTTGAAGTGATGAATTCTTTAGCTTAACTAAGGCTCAAACGTGCAATAACGACTCTTTCGATCTCAGAAATTTTGACAGCATATGCAAAAATACATAAACATTTTTAGAAAGTAAGAACAATTCAAACGTATAACAAAAAAAAAACAAATATGTTTAAAGATAATCAATAATTACAACATTGAATAACAAAAATGTATTCTAAAACACAATCAAAACAACAAATAACAACAACACTAATACTAAGAATTTTAAAAGTTTAATGAAAGCAATAAACAATAAAAACAATAACCAATTATAAAAATGATAAGTGATAAAAGGAATTTAATAATATAACTTCATTAACTTAAGTCTAACAAGATAGTAAACAACAACAATAATTAAAAATATTGCAAAATATAATAGAAATCTTAACTAACATTGACAACAACAACAACGAAAACCCTGGCTGAAAAACAGAATAGAAAAACAACATAGAAACATAGAAAACATAACAAAAAAAAAAAAAAAAAAAAAACTTAGAGCACAGCTGTTATGTCTTGTTTCAAAAAATGAACTTGCTCTTGCATGCGTTGGCGTCCCACAAGGAACTCTAAACATTCAAAAATCAACTAAAAGCCGGGGAGGAAGGTGGTAAAACCTCTAGACATGCAAAAGGCATCCTTATTTATTACTTTCAAAAATTCACTTTAATTAAATACGTAGCTCAACATTACCGAATCATTTTCATAAAGTAAACACAAACACCGTAAGAAAATTGATAAATCGTAAACAACATAAACTTTGCAAAGATATAATAGCACGTCTAAAACAGATTTTCTCCCCAGGTCATTCAAGCTATCTAAAGCAACTCTATAAAACAGCTAAATCAAAAAAGCAAAACTAAAACTTACTCAGTTTACTCCTAGTATTTGCAGATTTTGAAACTTGTACCACAGAAGCCCTTTTTATGTTTATTTTCAAAGCCTTCTAACCAAGGTATGTTTCCCATAAGTAGCTCATTAGGGCAGACCTCTTGTAGAAGGATGGACATTAGTGGCAGAGGCGAACTTCTAAGCTCATTGTTTGCCTTAACCAATAATACACCAGGAAACGGCCCACGTGAATGGACCAATTTCATTCTATGCACGCTGGATCCGCACAAACTTAGGAATTTTCGACATTCACGTGACCAAAGGGGAGGGGGTTTTTCTTGCAAAAAATTTAACTCTCTCTCTCTACCCCTCTCGCTCCCCCTCACCCCTCTTACTACGTCGTGCAACCGGAATTTTTTATGCAGGCCTATTTTTTAACGGTTGAATTATTCGTTTAGACTTGTTTTTAATAGAGAAAATGCAATGTTGTTTATGATATATTGTGAATTATTCTTACACGATGTAATGAAAACAAACTTTTATAATTTAAACGTGGAGTTTTAGAATTCATTTAAAGCAAAAAGAAAATATTTTCTAATTTTAGATAAAGTTTTTATATCGTGCCAAAATAATGTTATGTGTATGCTTGTCACAATAATTATCAAGATGAAAATATACATGTATATATATGTATATGTGTATGTATGTATATATATATATATATATATATATATATATATATATATATATATATATATATATATATATATATATATATATATATATATATATATATATATATGAGCGTGAAAGATGGATAAAAGCCATTCCATTTTCTAATTTAGTTGTTACCAATAACATTTATCTGTGAGTTACACTAGCCTCCAAGTTTTGAAACATTTACAGCACATGAAGGAAAATGTCAATCAAAAAAATGCTCTATCTGTTTGGCTTGGAGTACACTTATCTCAAATTCCAATTGCTCGTCCAACTCAAATAACTACCATAATATCTTTAAGTTGCATTAGAAATATATTATATGATGAGTTTATGAAAATCTTAGCTTTGAAACATTTCATAATGGAGTTAAGCGTAATGTTTCTATTTTAACAATCTATCTAATGATAACTGTTGACACCTAGTCTAAGTTTGATAAGAAAATGGACAATAAAAAAGAAGTAATTATGCAACATATTTCAATAATGGGACAAAAAAGTAATTGAAGATAAAATTTATGCATCAGACGTAGTTATATGCTCATTTTGCATATTTTTCATCATAAGGCCAGAAGGATACATTTGTTTTCATTCTACGGATGCGAGATCCACAACATCCTGACATTTTTCTAGTATTGTCATTATTGTTTTATCTTAAAGTTATTTTTAACTTTAGTATTTATCTTTTAATGTTGTTAATAGTTTTAACAAGCTTTAAGTTTTTATTTTTGTTATTTTTACTTGTTCTTCTGTATCATTTTTTTCATCTGTCTCAGTTTTCAAAGTTTCTTTTTTTTTTTTTTTTTACACATACAGTTGCTATGCTTTTGTTGTTTTTACAGAGTTTTTGTTGCTGTTGGTATTTGTTAAAGTTTTTATTTTTCTATGCAATACTTTTAATTATTGCTGTTGTTTATTATCTTTGTTATACTTTTAAGTTAATGTGGTTATTTCATTAAATTCCTCTTATCACTTATCATTTTTGTAATTGATTATTACTTTTATTGTTTATTGTTTTTGTTAAACTTTTTAAATTCTTTGTATTAGTTTTGCTGTTATTTGTTGTTTTTATTGTGTTTCAGAATGCTTTTTTCTTATTCAATGTTGTAATTGTTAATTATCTTTAAATATAGTTTTTTTTGTTGTTGTTTTGTTTTTTTATTTTGATTGTGATGGATTAAAAATTCCAAAAGATAATTCTTGCTGATGAAGTTATTTTGTTAACTTTTTTAAATTGAGTTTGTTTTTGTTTTTTAATTTTTATATTCAAGTTTGGTTATTTTTCATCATAATTATAACTATGATAATAAAATCTATTTAATTGTTATTGCTTAACATTCTTAAATAATAATATATTATTTTAATAATTATATGTTATCATTTAATAGTTTAATTTTATATTTTAATTTATTGATAATTTATTATGAAAAGTTTTTATAATTATTATGAGTAAATGAGGTATTAGATGGTGTGCATTATATGATGCATCATGTGGTCATTTTTTTTAAAAAAAAAACAAACTTTAGCATCTAAATAATATTTATATTATGACAAAATTGCTTATAATTGTTATCAAATAATATTTATGTGCACTTTTTTTTATCTTATCAAGCAACTCATGTGTTTAAGTTTGAAAAAGAAATAAGTAAGTGAATTATTTAAAAAAAAAAAAAAGAAAAAGAAATTAAAGTAAACAACATCCTCTAATAAAATTTTTATTCATTTTAAAAATAATTGCATTTAGCGTTTTAAGGTATCATGGGGCCTAAAAGAATATTTGTGTATTTTGTGGTGCAGCAAAAAAATATGCAGCATCAAACTTTATACAAATAGACATAGACTGTAAAAATGGACATATACTGTTTATATTCATTAACAATGGTGAATCACAAAAAACAACTATCACACAACTCAATAAGCTTTATGGCTTCAAGATTTATAGAAGTCATATTGAACTACTTGTTAGAGAATCAAAATATGGGCTTGCCAATTTTCAAGAGATTCTAAACATTTTATTGACTTTTACAATGTGCTTTTCTTGTGTCAAATAACAGTATCGCCAGCAACACATTCATTTCAATCAACCCCTAAGTCAAGTAACACTGTTTCATCTTTGTCAGTTAACTCATCTAAACATATAAGTGTTTTACCTTTATCTGATTCAAGACCATTATTCAGATTAAGAGCTGACCAGTTGTCTCCTAGAACAAATGTCCTAAAATGATGGTTTAGTATTTTGGCGAATAATATTACTACCAAAATGTGAAAGCATAGAGAGGATGTGAAGGTGTTAAGGGAAAATATTAAACTAAGGGCAAGATTTAAACATCTGAATGAGACTATTGCTCACAAAGACAAGATAATTAAAAGTTTGAGGAATAAATGAAAACTGCAATGTTTAAAGTTAGTTGTAAAAAAACAGTATGCTGACAATTATTTTTTTATACTTACTGTTGTTAATGTTTTTGAGTTTCCTTCTTATTACAATATTATTATCATTTTTATAACTTTTGTTATACTTGTTACTCTTTTTTCTTTTTTTTTTATTGTTACTTTTTTATATATGATGTATATTTTTAACATTATTTTTTATTATCGTCATTATCATTATTATTATTATTATTGTTATTTGTTTACATTATGTATATTTTTATCATTGTTTTTGTTATTCTTAATATTATTCTTATTTTTATTCTTATTCTTATTTTAGTTAATGTTATTCTTATTGTTATTATTATTTTTATTCTTGTTGTTATTATTATTATTCTGTTTTTCTTTTTTTTAAATTCTTCTCTTTATTTGTTGCTATAATTATTTTTCTTTTAATTTATTTTATTATTTATATTTATATTTTCATTTAAAATATTCCTATTTTAATTATTTTTCTTCTTATCATTTTTGTTAATATTTATGTTTTTATAGTTAACATTGTATTTTTTATTCTTTTTATTATTGTATTGTTATTTGTAATACAATTCCTTTTTTTATTATTGTTACTTTTATTAATAGTGATTTTATATTGTCTTTATTCTTCGTTTTTTTTTAAATTATTATTATAATTAAATTTTTTATTTTTGTTATTATTGCAATTATAATTATTACTTTTATTGTTGCTATTAGTTTCATTATATCATTACTTTTTTAAAATTAAATTTGCTCTTCATATTGTTATTCTTTTTATTCTTCTTCTTATTACTCTCATTGTTGTTATTATACTTATTGTTATCATTCTTCCTCATTTTTTTGTCATATTTTGTAACTGTTAAATTTTCTTTTTGCTGTTATTATGATTATCATTGTTTTGATTATGTTTCCTTTTGGTTACAATTATTTCTAACTTTATTTTCTTTTTATTAAATATGTTCTTATTATTATTCTTTTTATTTGTCCTGTTATTTTTATTCCTCTTATTGTTAATATACTTATTGTTATTATTGTTCCTCTTTTTTTTTTGTTTAAATATTTTTTGATTGTTATTTTTCTTTTTATGGTTATTATAATTATTATTGTTATGGTTGTTATTTTATATATTATCATTATTTTTGTTATCATTACTCCAGTTATTTTTGTTTTTCTTGTTTTTAATATTACTATTACTATTTATATTTTTATCAATATTTTTGTTATTATTCATTTCATGATTTTTTATTTTTTATTATTGTTATTATTCTTATTATTACTGTTACTATCCTTATTGTATTTTTTTTTTTTTTTACTCTTTTTTTTATTAATAATTTTATATTTGTTTTTTTATTGTTTTATTATCATTATTTTTATAATTTTTGTTATCCTTATTACTCCTTTTCTTTTTTTTATTGTTTTTTTTATTGTTTTTTTTTTTGTTACATTTTGTATATTTTATTGTTATTTTTGGTGACAGCTAGTTTATCATCTGGTTCCTATTTTCAGGTGATTTTTTGATGACTTTTTTTTTTTCTCACAGTCCATTACAATAAGTCTGTTTCATAATGGTTTAATATGCAAGTTGTTTACTCATAAAAAATTTGCTTTTATCATAAATTAGGGTTTGAATTATTTTTTATATCAAAATTTTAATTTCTTATTTTTCGGGTAGTTCACTAAATAAGTAATGTTTATAATCAAGTACTGAATGTGCTTATTTTCCCATGGCTTACAATAACTTTCGAACTCAAAAGAAATTATAATTTACGCAAGTTTCTTTCTGGTGAGTCAATTTTGAAATATCTTATATTGCTTTTGATTTTGTTTTTCAGTCCATATTTAATTGAAAATAATTCAAGTTGTTGTAATAAAAAGCTTATTAATTTTATTTGCAACAGTAATACAGGTACTCTGTAAAGTTATTTTCTTCCATTTCAAATTAGTTACTTCTTTAAAGAAAATTTCAATTCAATTTCTTTAAAGAAAATTTCAATTCAATTTCTTTAAAGAAAATTTCAATTCAATTTCTTTAAAGAAAATTTCAATTCAATTTCTTTAAAGAAAATTTCAATTCAATTTCTTTAAAGAAAATTTCAATTCAATTTCTTTAAAGAAAATTTCAATTCAATTTCTTTAAAGAAAATTTCAATTCAATTTCTTTAAAGAAAATTTCAATTCAATTTCTTTAAAGAAAATTTCAATTCAATTTCTTTAAAGAAAATTTCAAATTAGCAACTTCTTTAAAGAAAAAAAAGTGAGCTGATTATTACTTCAAAATATATAATTCAGTTAATGTTGTGCTTGTCGTCTTCATTCAATATTGCATATTTACACTACTACTTAAGTAGTGCAAATGCATGAGTATTTTTTTATCTATACATTTTCTTTGTTATTTTCTTAAATTTTTATTCTAGTACATACTAAAAATTTATTTTTATGCAATTCTTTTATTCCAACTCTGTACACTTGCTTACTATAGGAATTGTAGTAAAGTTTACAGCATTTCCCAGAAATAGCAATAAAATGAGTAAAACTTGCTTTTCTCTGCCATTTTGAGCGGAGTATCTTAAGATATGTGGCTGACTCCTCTTTTTCCATTTTATTAATGTAGTGATACTACATTTTGTTTATGAATGAAGCAGAATCTTTAGACATCATTTAGCTTTTGCAAATAAAGCATAGCTGAAACTTTGCTTTCCCTGAAGCCATGTTTTTGTTAATGAGTTTTAGTGCAAATGAGTTTAGCAATATGCCAAAAATGAAAGAATTTTTAATCAAGATGCGTTTAAAAAGAAAAGTAAAATCAAAATGCATTTAACAAAAATACAGAGATAAAGTCCACTACAACATGAAGATTTCTAACATCAAAAAATGGAAACAATTTATATTTATTCAAAAAAGTAAAAAATCGTGCCAAATAAATTTTACATTCAAATTAGTGAATATACTTTAAACAGCGATTACTTTTAAAACACACTTTATTATTTTACTTTATTTTTATCTAAATGATTTAATTGAATTGTTTTTAAAAATAAGTTATTTAAAGAATTAGTTATAATATTAGTAGTAATTATTACTTGCTAAATTATCAACTGATTTTCTGTCAATGTTTAAAATAGGGGAACAAAATAGTTCTAGCCTAAAAAATAATTTTCAGTCAAAAAAAGTAAAAGAAACAAATTAAAAATCTGTTTTCAGTTTTTTTAGTTGCCATTGCATATGATCATGTGAATGTGACCTTAAGTTTGTCTCCATGGCTTCTTGAACCTCTTCCTTTGTCTGAAAATCCAAATCCTTGTGATAAAATTCAAATGAAGAGAAAGCATATCTGTCCAACAAGTTAAAGTTTAGTACAAGAGTTTATAGGCAATTAGCTAAGAAAAATTATTCAAAGTATTCAAGCCATGGCAGACCACTGACTATACAATACTTGTGTTGCAAATACTGCCACTCAAAAAATTTAATGACTTCTTTTGCAGTTGCATTGAAACCCTTACATATTTCAAAAACACAAAGTAAATACTTAAAAAAAATGTAAAGAAAATTTTAAGAAAAAGAAATGAATAATTTTAGAAGATTTTGCTGAAAAATATCAATATGTTGTCCTGGATGAGGTTAAAAGTTATCACTGGAGCAAAAGTTATTTGCCACATTTTATCTATTGCACTTTACTTTATAGAAAAAAACTTTCTCTAACAAAAATCTTTTTGTTACTTTTAAGAAAATGTTGATCACAACACAGGGTTTGTTTACAAAATTTAAGAATAAAAAGTTAGATATGTAAAAGAAAATTTATCTGATGTATCTTGTGTGAAGTACTCTTCCAATGGTTGTTGGAAAGCAATAAGTTATAAATAACAAGCATTGATGCAATTACTGAGGTATTCAATATTATTCCAAAAAAGATAATGATAAAGAGATTTCTTTAAACATTAAAAAAGTTCTTAACAATATTGAATAGTACACTGTTTTTGAAACTCAAACTTATCATTTAAAATGATTTTTTAATAAAGTTTTCATAATATTTTTTCTTAAAAATTATGAAGATAATCTAGCAAGCATGTTTGTTGTCTTAACATCTTTTTAAAAGAAATGATCTGCTTTTTTTTTATTGTTTTCATTTTTATATCAACATTCCATGTACATTTTGATAATAATTTAACCATAACCTAGGGTTTTTTGTTCCTTGTCTTTAAAGCCTCTCTGTGGGATAAACAGGAAAGAGTAAGAAACCTTAATATATTGATATAGTTCTTTTATGAAATACATTAATGAGTAGTTCTTTAAAAGCTTTTACAACATTATACTTTAAAAAATTACTGTAAAACATTTTTTTTCGTTAACTAGTTATTTAAAAAATTTCGTTAACAGTTATTAAAAAAATTTCTGAGCTTAATTAAGCCAAGTGATACCACTGCTCTTTGCCAAGTAAAATTTACAAAATTATTCAAAGAAACAAATTAAGTAGTGTTGAAGAAGGATTAGTATAAATGCAAAAGAAAAATGCTTAAATTAATACAATTAAAAGTGTTCTTAAGTTTAGAGTTATAGTTTTCTATCTGCTGAACCTTCATATTTCATATTGGATAAACTCTGAAAAGTATGAAAATTGCATATTGTTCGTATGCTTTTATAACATCCTGTCACACTGAAAATTTTTTATTAAAAAATGTTTAGTTTAAAATGTTTAGTTTTTTGTTTTTCCTAAGAATTTTTTTTATCTCAAAGCATAGTTTTTCTAGTGTTAAAGTATGTCTCATTTTGACCCTCAGCTTAGGAAATATTTGACAGTTTTACAAATCAAGAAAAATGTTAATATCTGTGTATTAAAGTGATTTGTACTAAAATAGTCTTGGTATTAAGGTAAAAAAAATTTACATTCATCGAGTAATTCATAGCTGAATTACTGTAATGCTTTGGAGAATTAGATTTAACTTAAACTTTCAGACAGAAGGATACATTTTTTGTGTTGCTACAGTGGTCGGCCATCACATTAGGACCACACGTTTTTTTTACAATTTTTTTCAAATATGTTGCTTAAACCTGCATATGAGAAAATAAATATATATCTTTTTGTTACATGTCAAGTTATTTCTATTCTTAGTGATATTTAATAAAAGTTTATCAATTGGCAACTCTGGCTGTCAGCAATCACCTGTCATAATCAAATTGGTGCATATCGGACAACTTAAGGTTATTTTTAGTTGTTAGTTTGATTGAAGTTTAAATATGATTTATTTTAATTTCAAGCATCTGATTTATTTAATTAATTTTTTTTTTTGAACTTAATAATAATCAGTAAGTCATTAATTTTAAATAAAGGATTTTATGTTTTTTTTCCTGTTTATGGAAAGACACCAAATAATAGTCTTTTTTAAAGTTATTAATTTAAATTTTCAGCTATGGGTAAAAAATGTGATATGATACCAACAAAAGTTAGTCAAATTAGATGTCTTTTACAGAATACAAAATATTCTCAGCAAAAAGTTGCACAAATTGTAAAGGTTTCTCACCAATCCATAATGCCAGTGAGAAAAAAAAATGATACAGGGGAAGAGTTTGGCCCAAGGAGACCTCCTACTAAACGAAAGACAACACCAAGAGCAGATCGTATTATCCGGAATATATGCCTGGAAAACAGAAAAAAGCCACAAAATTTATTGACTAAGCTTATCCATGAAGCTGGTATTGCTATGTCAGACCGGACCATTCGTAGAAGGCTGAAGGAAGAGGGATTGATGTGTCATCGCCCAGCCAAGAAACCAAAACTGACTTCACTCTTGAAAAAAAAGAGACTGGAGTGGGCTCGAAACTATCGTCACTGGCTGTTGAGGATTGGGGAAAAGTATTTTTATTTGCATTCATATTCGTAAAATATTTTAAATATATTCATAAATATTATTATTTAAAATAAGCATTATTTTAGATTTGCTTCTCTGATGAATCAACTTTTCAAGTAATGATGGACAAAACAGCTTTTGTTCGTCGTAGAACAAACGAAAAGTTTCATCCTGACTGCATTGTGGAAACAGTCAAGCATCCAGCTTCAGTAATGATGTGGTCTGTCATTTGTGGGCAAGGAGCAGGGCGTCTCTACAAAGTAGTTGTCACAATGAGGCAGGACCAGTATAAAGAAGTTCTGGAGAACCAGTTGCTTCCTCAAATGGCAGATTGGTCTAAAAATGTCAAAAAAATTCAAAAGAAGTCCAAAAATGTCAAAAATCTTATATTTATGCAAGATGGTGCAACTTGCCACA
>NW_028324357.1:0-27500 GCF_058129835.1 Hydra viridissima | reverse complement strand
ATTCTAGCGTAAATTTCTTAGATAAAATAAAAAATTAGTATTGAGAGAATTCATATTTATTGATGTTTATATATATATATATATATATATATATATATATATATATATATATATATATATATATATATATATATATATATATATATATATATATAGAGAGAGAGAGAGAGAGAGAGAGAGAGAGAGAGAGAGAAGATACAGCGAAGGATGACAACTTTATTGGTACTTAAAGTTTCATACCGGCGCACCGTGGAAAATAAAGGTGTGTTTCGGACCAAAAATCGATAACTTTTTTGTTACTAAAAATAGAGATTTGAAATTTTGCACAAATGTAAAGTAGTATATGACGCTTCTTGTGAAATACTCTTTATAAGAATTTTTTGTAATACAATATTAAAAATAAATAAATAAAAATCAAAAACTTCAAAATTGGCAGTTAGTTAATTTACACTTTAACACAATGCTTTACAAATATATGAAAATGCCTTAAAATTATTAAAAACTACGAAAAATACATAAAGTGCTTACCTACTAATTATAGAAATATTTAAGACAGTTTCTTAATAACAATTTTTAAATAGTTGTTTTTATGAAATAATGTATAGGTATATTAAGGTGGTACCAGGGTAAAGGTAACTTTTTAACAAGAAATTGAAAACTATTAATAGACTTTAGCTCTTTTCTATTAATGAACAAAAAAAATATATAAAACAGTTGCCAAATAAAAAAATTTTAGTGATAACGTCATTAATTATGCGCATAATTAGTGTTATTTTACCCCCAAACCTGCTTATTCTTTCATCTAATATAACTAACTCAAAAAGAGTCAAAACTGCTTGAAAATTTGAACATGAATTCTTTAATGTATTTAGAATGTTGTCTATGAAACAGAATTTTTTAAAACATTTTTAATTTTACCAGGTTGACATTCGAACTTTAAGATATAAAATTAAGGGAAGTTTGGGACAAAAGCATGATAAAAATGAGTTTTAAATAAAAAATAACAAAAATTTGCTTCATAGACAACATTCGTAATACGTTCATCTTTAAATCTGCAAAATTTCAGCCCATTATCTATTTTCTATCAAAAGTTATTTTTTCTGAAAAATTGAGATTTAGCGAGATAAAAAGCGTTTCTAAGGTCGTTGTTATGAAGCAAGAACCAAACTGCTCTTTAAAAAAAGGCCAAATTTGATTAAAATTAAGAAGATTTTTGACTTTTTGCAAAACGCATATTGAAATAGGTAGATTTAAGAATTCAAAACATTAATTTTGGTATTTTTCAAAATTTTATCAAAAATAGCCGTTTTTTACCCTGGTACCACCTTAAAGGTACTATATCATAACTACATAGGGACTTTCAGTTCCTGAAATCAGTTCGTTGACTTTCAAAAGCTGCAGAGTATCTTCATCAAGTTCTTGCACATTTCACGCAAAGAGTTTATTTGGCTCTTTACTTCATCTACAATGGCTTTAGTTTTCTTGGAAGTCTCTTTGCAAAGTTCAATGCATATAGGTTGACAAAAACGAACATATGAAGGTGCCGGATTTTGCCAAACAACTGCGCCAGTTACTTTATCAATTAGTTTGATAGGCACCAAAGAACTAGTAAACAAATTTGCATAAGAAATAAGTTCAGATTCCTCTGGAAGTTTCTGCTTGTATTGGCTTTGGCCAGAGAAACCATCACAGCCCCATTTACTATATGAAACTAAATGCTTGAATTCAATACTGTACAGAGAATCTATGGTCAAAATTCTAGCTACAGTGTGATCCAATAAATCTTGCAGTTCCAGAATTTTCGCATGTGTGTTCGTAATTTCTATTGCAGAAGATGGTGGATAGCAGGTCTGTTTAATTTCTTGAATTTTACAATATGGTGGGAATATGGAACAGTTTCGTTCATTTGTCACCTTCCTCATATACAAACATTGTGCTTTTGTTAAATCTAAATCAATAAACACGCTGAGTGCTTCTTCATCAGTTAGCATATTTTTCTGGCTTGCGTTTTCCATAAAACTCGATGTTAATTTTTTTTTGTCTTTATCAGCAATCCTTAATGATTCCACAAGCTTTGCTTCTGCTTCTTCTCCTATTGAATGCAACGCCTGAAGATATGTATTAAAGATATGCTCGAATCCATATTCCTTAAGTAACATGGAATTTTTTCTTTTTTTGCTGGATTCTGACGAATCTCCATAAGACACGCACGGCCTTCCGCGTTTTTCAAAAGAAGTAGATGGCGTGGAGTCGGTAATTGCCTCTTCTGAGTTAGGTAAAGATACACAATATCCAACCAATCACTGTTCTTAGATAAAAAAGCTTCCTTTTTCCGTGACGCCAGTATCCATCGTTTATTAAAAGACGGAATAATGTGCCTTTAAATACCACTAATGATGAAACACAAGTTGTCCTCAGAAAGTTGATAATTTTCTTTTAAAATTGTTGACAGTGCCTCAACTGTCATTCCTCCATCAATATAGGAAAGCAATAATTTACATTTCAAACACTTAAAAGTTGTCATTTTAACAAGTCACAAAAGTAACTTAAGTAATATTCAATAGTCAAACGAGTCGGTTTAATTTCCACTGTGAGTTTCTTATACTGATATAAATGTTTCAACTCTTTATATATTGGCAGTGTACATTCACCACAAAATGAGTGCAAAAATAAAAGAATGCCATGGTATCAATAAAAAATTGATAATAAATTAAAAAACATATACCAAGCTATTGTTATAAATGAACAAAATTTGAAACCACGATAAAAAGCGGTTTTCTGTTTTTTTACTTTTATCACTCTTTTCTCGATAATTTCGGAAACCGCACGTTTCTGCAACTCATTCTTATACATGTTTTTAATAAACACCTAGGCTACAATACTACATTAAATGTAAAGCGTGGGGAAGCGTGGGTAACTACCAAAAGTCTCAGTGAACTTGAAGAATATTATTTTTTTTCATTTATTTTATTGTTCAAATAATTACTCCTAAACTGAACCATATAAGTAAAAATCTATAATTTTCTTAAAATCTCCATAACATGAGCTTTTCAAAAATGTATAATACTTTATACTTATTCCTAGAAAGTTTTATAGAAAATTAACTTTTAAAGTGATGAAGCGAACAGGTTTGAAATGAACATCCGCAAAAGTAATAAACAATAGAGCTTCAAAACTTTTATTTTTACATAAAATTATGTGAAATTCCTGCATTATAGTAATGATTGACTATTAAACTATTAAATAAAATTGAAATATAATGACAGTAGCGACATTAGTAAAAAACATTTATGATATGCTGTTGCTCTACAATTTTCCACTGTGCGGCGTGCCGGCAATCATCAGCCAAAATACATAATGAAAAAATCGTTACAAAAAGAGAACATTAAAGAAAATTGAAAAAACCGTTAAAAATGTCGTTAAAAAAGAATTGTTCTTATTAATGGCTTCAAATTAGTCTTTACTGTCAAATGACGCAAGCATGTATTTATTCATATGCCTTCACTTATTTACCAGCTCTTGCTTTTAATTTAATAAATTTGCGCCTCTATAGATGGCAATTTCAGTTTTTTCATTTAAACATAGAGCGCATCTTCTTGTGCTTGGTTGATAAGGTTGGCATTTCCTGATTATACTCCATTTAATAAAAGGTTTTCCGTTTTTTTCTTTTATGCGCCACACTTCCTTGGATAGTTCGGTGTCGTTTTTGTATTTTATAGTAATGAACGACTTAATGTGGTTTGCATAACGTAATTTAAAAGGTGGTTCACTTATGCCAATATATATTTTATCTAAATAGTTCGGAAGGTCTGAAGAAATAACAGCTTTGTAAAGTATGTTTTCTGTTAGGCAAAGTTGATTTAGGGGACAATGCAACCTGTTGATACAATTGCAGGATTTCTTATTTTGATCTTCAATATCTTCGATGATTTTTTGGTTATGCCAGTTTATTATAGATTTTAAATTCAGCATGCAGCTGTAGCTGACTTTCAAAGTGTTTCTCTTGAATATTTCGTTCAAAATATGCTTAGATGGAAAATGTTTGTCTACCAAATCAAGAAACGATTTGCCAACTTTTGTGATCACATTTTTGCTAAATGGTGGGTTGAACCATATAATGTTACGCTTTCGATTATACTTCTTTCTAGTATTATTAGGAGTATTGTTATATTTTAATTTATGACTATATCCTGCTTTATTTAATGCCTCCTCATAACACTTAATCGCTTTGCCGAATATTTTCTCACTGGATGAAAGTCTTGATAATCTGCGTTCCAATGAAATGGGTATTTGCTTAATAATATTCGGAGGATGGTTTGATTCCTTATGAATATAGTTTATTTGATTCCCTGGCTTGCTATAGGGTTGGTAAGTAGAATCGTTTAAGTTCAAAGTAATATCTAGGTAGTTAACGACTTTAAGATTGCATTTAATGGTAATGTTTAATCCATATTCTTTAAGCATTTTTGTGATTGTTTTCTTGACTTTTTCCAATTCTGGGCCACTTAGATTTTCAAAAACCGCCAAACCATCGTCTCTGTAAATACCTATAAAATTTTTATTATAAACGGATGATAGCTTATCTAACAGAAATAGCCCCACTAATTCGCAAACTTCAGCCCCGTCAAATGCCCCCATTGTTACATCAAATAAACCGCATCCTTTTTTCATCCATGTCTCATTTCTATGAAACAGAAGAGATTTTCTAGAGTGGTATACTATTCTTTTTTCTTCAGCTGTAATAGAAACGAATTTCTCAGCAAAGGACATCACTATTCTCAACAGTTCTTCACTGATTGTTGGATAAAAATCGTTAATATCAAAAATGACGAATTTCTGCAGCTTCTTATTCGGAATGCTATTAAACCAATCTATTACGTTCTGCGTGTTTTTCCATTGATTTAGATTCAACGTGCCCCTTATATTATTGTTTATTTTGTCTAAAATAGATTTGCTTATTTTTTCCAACTCGTTTTTTGCAGGATTTATTAACCGTACGCTAGGGTTATTTACAAAATTCTCTTTAAGATCTTTAAGTGTTATAAAAGCGCAAGTTTCACCATTTATATGCATCTTGTTTAATTCAGTTGTGCCTGCCATGATTTCCTAACCTTCAGCATTTATTCTGTTCCTAATATTATTGTTAACCTTTTTATAACTTGTTGTAATGGAGTTAGTTATCAGCTTTTTGTACTCATCTTTCTTTAATCTGTAAAAATCAGATGACTTGTCTGCATGTGTCATTGTAAGCGTCGAATTCCTCATGTTTTTTATGTCCCTTTTTATGCTTTGTTGGAATGTGCTGCGTACCTTTCTAAATTTAATAATTTTCACTACTTCAACTAATTCGTTTTCAAAAGCAACCATTTCTTTCACTTATGGTGGACATTTGAATGTTTTTAGACCATGCCATTCTTCTTCTTTTTGTTCTTTTTGATTTTTGCTTTTGTTCTTGTACCTTCGAACGCATTCTTTTTATGACTAATTCAATTTTCTCCATTAGCTTAATTTCATAACTTTTTTCTGATGGAATGGGAATACTTTCATTGAGTAGTCAAAGTTTACTTTCTTTCTATGTAATTGCTCTTGCCAGAAGGCTATTGAGCACTCTCGAGTGAAGAAGTCGTTTACTAATCATAAATATATATATACATTTGCTCCAAACAAGTCGAGCACTCTACGAAATTTTTCATTCTCGCGATGGAGAAAGTAAACTTTGACTACTCAATGAAAGTATTCCCATTCCATCAGAAAAAAGTTATGAAATTAAGCTAATGGAGAAAATTGAATTAGTCATAAAAAGAATGCGTTCGAAGGTACAAGAACAAAAGCAAAAATCAAAAAGAACAAAAAGAAGAAGAATGGCATGGTCTAAAAACATTCAAATGTCCACCATAAGTGAAAGAAATGGTTGCTTTTGAAAACGAATTAGTTGAAGTAGTGAAAATTATTAAATTTAGAAAGGTACGCAGCACATTCCAACAAAGCATAAAAAGGGACATAAAAAACATGAGGAATTCGACGCTTACAATGACACATGCAGACAAGTCATCTGATTTTTACAGATTAAAGAAAGATGAGTACAAAAAGCTGATAACTAACTCCATTACAACAAGTTATAAAAAGGTTAACAATAATATTAGGAACAGAATAAATGCTGAAGGTTAGGAAATCATGGCAGGCACAACTGAATTAAACAAGATGCATATAAATGGTGAAACTTGCGCTTTTATAACACTTAAAGATCTTAAAGAGAATTTTGTAAATAACCCTAGCGTACGGTTAATAAATCCTGCAAAAAACGAGTTGGAAAAAATAAGCAAATCTATTTTAGACAAAATAAACAATAATATAAGGGGCACGTTGAATCTAAATCAATGGAAAAACACGCAGAACGTAATAGATTGGTTTAATAGCATTCCGAATAAGAAGCTGCAGAAATTCGTCATTTTTGATATTAACGATTTTTATCCAACAATCAGTGAAGAACTGTTGAGAATAGTGATGTCCTTTGCTGAGAAATTCGTTTCTATTACAGCTGAAGAAAAAAGAATAGTATACCACTCTAGAAAATCTCTTCTGTTTCATAGAAATGAGACATGGATGAAAAAAGGATGCGGTTTATTTGATGTAACAATGGGGGCATTTGACGGGGCTGAAGTTTGCGAATTAGTGGGGCTATTTCTGTTAGATAAGCTATCATCCGTTTATAATAAAAATTTTATAGGTATTTACAGAGACGATGGTTTGGCGGTTTTTGAAAATCTAAGTGGCCCAGAATTGGAAAAAGTCAAGAAAACAATCACAAAAATGCTTAAAGAATATGGATTAAACATTACCATTAAATGCAATCTTAAAGTCGTTAACTACCTAGATATTACTTTGAACTTAAACGATTCTACTTACCAACCCTATAGCAAGCCAGGGAATCAAATAAACTATATTCATAAGGAATCAAACCATCCTCCGAATATTATTAAGCAAATACCCATTTCATTGGAACGCAGATTATCAAGACTTTCATCCAGTGAGAAAATATTCGGCAAAGCGATTAAGTGTTATGAGGAGGCATTAAATAAAGCAGGATATAGTCATAAATTAAAATATAACAATACTCCTAATAATACTAGAAAGAAGTATAATCGAAAGCGTAACATTATATGGTTCAACCCACCATTTAGCAAAAATGTGATCACAAAAGTTGGCAAATCGTTTCTTGATTTGGTAGACAAACATTTTCCATCTAAGCATATTTTGAACGAAATATTCAAGAGAAACACTTTGAAAGTCAGCTACAGCTGCATGCTGAATTTAAAATCTATAATAAACTGGCATAACCAAAAAATCATCGAAGATATTGAAGATCAAAATAAGAAATCCTGCAATTGTATCAACAGGTTGCATTGTCCCCTAAATCAACTTTGCCTAACAGAAAACATACTTTACAAAGCTGTTATTTCTTCAGACCTTCCGAACTATTTAGATAAAATATATATTGGCATAAGTGAACCACCTTTTAAATTACGTTATGCAAACCACATTAAGTCGTTCATTACTATAAAATACAAAAACGACACCGAACTATCCAAGGAAGTGTGGCGCATAAAAGAAAAAAACGGAAAACCTTTTATTAAATGGAGTATAATCAGGAAATGCCAACCTTATCAACCAAGCACAAGAAGATGCGCTCTATGTTTAAATGAAAAAACTGAAATTGCCATCTATAGAGGCGCAAATTTATTAAATTAAAAGCAAGAGCTGGTAAATAAGTGTAGGCATATGAATAAATACATGCTTGCGTCATTTGACAGTAAAGACTAATTTGAAGCCATTAATAAGAACAATTCTTTTTTAACGACATTTTTAACGGTTTTTTCAATTTTCTTTAATGTTCTCTTTTTGTAACGATTTTTTCATTATGTATTTTGGCTGATGATTGCCGGCACGCCGATATGAAACTTTAAGTACCAATAAAGTTGTCATCCTTCGCTGTATCTTCTATGTAATTGCTCTTGCCAGAAGGCTATTGAGCACTCTCGAGTAAAGAAGCCTTTTGCTAATCATAATATATATATATATATATATATATATATATATATATATATATATATATATATATATATATATATATATATATATATATATATAGACACACAAACACACACACACACACACACACAGCTATGCAAAAAGCTATTTTACTGTGACTACTAACTACAGTTCACCGGGAGCAAAAATGACGGCACGGTCGTTTACTTAAAGCGCAACAGCGTTATTATGTGCATGCTCCAGAAATAGAAATCGAAAGCGAAGTAAACATTAAAAAAATATATGATTTATCAATAGTGGCAATCCTAACGTTTTTTAAAATAATTTTACAAATAAAAATCTTCTAAAAAAATTTAAGTTGGAATAGTTCCTACCCGAGAAAAAAAAACCGGCTAATACTACTAGGAATCAGAGATAAAACAATCGAGATACGGTTTTCGAAATCGTATATTTTTTGTTCGACTTTGAAAGCCGTCAGTTAGGCGATGTTTCTTAAATTAAACAGAGTTGAAATCCGTTAAACTTCGAAAAAAAGTCCATTAAACGATTTCGAAATCCGTTAAAATTCGAAAAAAAGTTAATTAAACGGTTACGAAAGCCGTAAAAAGTTGTAGCTTTAACTTTAAATCGATTTTGAAAACCTTTAAAAGTAGTTAAAACTTAATTAAAACGATGTTGAAAGCCGTAACAAGCCGTAACTTTAAATTTAATTGACTTTGAAAACCTTTAAAAGTTGTTAAAACTTAATTAAAACGATGTTGAGAGCCGCAAAATGTTGTAAATCAAAATTTTACGGTTATGAAAATCGTATAAATTTGTTTACATTATATTTAACGAATTTGAAAACCTTATAACTTCGTTTATGTTATTTCACAAGATTTAAACATTGTAAAACATTAAACAAATATGCCAAAGATCCATCGCTCGCTGGTTTGGCAGTACTTCCTGAAGGAATACAGAGGAGGTAAGGCCTATGGTGTGTGCAATATCTGCAAGAAGGACCTAAAAATGAATACTGGGTCAACATCGACCCTGAGTTGTCACCTGCGATCCAACCATAAGGATGAGTACATCGAAATGTGTCAGAATCAAAAGATACAGAATGAGGCAGAAGCTGCCAAGGAGGACAAAATTGAAGTGGTAGAAGATGAATTGGAAACAGTTGGCATTGGTAAGTTAGTTACATAATGGATCTTACGATGCGATGTAGCGAAGTTATACAACTTTTTTATGTAAACAACGAAATCCGGGGTTAATTCAATGTTAACAAATGTATACAATTTTTTTTAGGTCACAGGAAAAGAAAAAGGGTTCTAAAAGCCAGAAAGAATCTGTGCTATCCAACACAGAGCACCACTCAACTTCGTGGTGACATGGAGCTCATGATTTACCTTGCAACTGACAACCAGCCTTTCTCCATATGTGACTCTATCCCGTTCCAAAGACTGCTTGCCCACTTTGACTCAAGGTTTAAGGTTAAAAGTGGTGCCTGCATGGCTCGCTTCAAGTTACCTCTCCTCTATAGGAATCTGCAGATGACCATGAAGAGCATGTTTGTTCCAACAAGGAGCTTCCTCATTGCGACCGAGTTGCAATCAGCACTGACATCTGGACCTCACACAACAACGACCCATTCATGGCGGTGACTCTTCATTACATCACTAAAGAGTTTGTTCTACGAAAGGTAACTGTTGGAGTTGTTCCATTCCCAGGTAAGCACACTGGTCAGAACATTGCTACTCAGTTGGACAACTTGGTTAATCGTTTTGAGTCACTCAAAATGGTCAAGAAGCGGGTTGTTGTGTGTGATCAAGGTTCAAATATAAAAGCTGCACTGAGGAAGTCAGAGACTATTGCTGATCTTGAAAGTGGTTCAATCACGTGCATTGACCACAAGCTTAACATGGCCCTGGAAAGGACTGTCAACAAACAGCCTGATATCAAGGCTGCTATTGATGCATGCAGGACAATCTCCGCCCGAGTCCATCACTCTCCTCTTGCTGAAGGGGTGTTGAAAAAGAAGTGCCTCGAGATGAATGGTAATATTTTTAACTTTTTAAGTAGATACGAATACGAAGTTTTACAACTTAATGTCAAATTTTTACAAATATTTTTTAATTTCAAACAAAGTTTTCTAAGAGTTTACGATTTCATGCGAAGTTTTTTGCAAAATTTTATTTTAGTTTTTGTTTCAGTACCCTACAGAAAGATCACTGCTCCTTGTGCAACCAGATGGAACTCTGTCCAGATGATGCTCCTAGACATCAACCATCTTCAAAGTGTGCTGTGTGCTCTCCGGGCTGACAAAAAGGAATGGACCACACCCATTCCTACGGATTAATAGTTTGAGCTGGTTGCAACCATTCTGCCCCTCCTGACCACATGCCGAGTCATCTCTGAGTCAATGTCGAGTGATAAGAAAATTACAATCGATGTGCTTCTCTGAGGGTCAAAGAAATAAGAAAGAACAGTGTCACTGGAGTAGGTCCTTTCATGGATGAGCTCATTGTAGAACTTGAGAAACGATTCCCAAGAGGAGGATGTGACATCATGCCTTATGCTGTAGGCTGCCTGTTGCACCCCTTCTTGAAAGGCCAACAACTCCACGCTTATGGTGTCAGGGATGAGATTTTTGACAAGTTGAAAACCAGTCATCCTACAACAGCAGATTGGATGTCAAACCAGCAAGGTACAATCAATGTCTCAGATGAGATCACCGATGAGTTTCTTGAAGATGATGGTGAGACTGAATTCTGGAAGGCAGCAGCAAAGGTAATAGCTATTAAGTATAATATAAAATAAATTTCTTTAAAACTAGTTAAATATACATCTACTAATCTTAATGCAATCGAACAAACAAAGTCATAAAAATTTTAATTTGAGGATACGATGCCATACGGGGGAGAGGGGGGGGCGGTTCAAAGTTAAACGAACTTTTTAAAAATTATTTGAATTTAAACAATTTTAGATTAAAGAAAGTGAAGTTATACAAAGTTTACTAAACGTTTAACTTCCTTCCTTTCTTTTAGACTGTGTCCAGCCAATTCAGGCAGACAAATGCCACAGCTGAGGGTCCTCCGATTTCCGTTGAGTGGGCAAAGTTCAGAGAAACAACTGTGATAGATTCGAAGGTTAATGTCCTTGACTGGTGGAGGACACATCGCAAAGAGATGCCCATCTTGGCAGGACTTGCACGAGAGTATTATTGCCTGCCAGCCTCAAGTGCCTCAATTGAGCGGGCCTTTAGTGAAGCTGGACAGGTGGTCCACGAAAAGAGATGCAGGTTGTCTCCAAATACCACTGAGAAGTTGGTCTTCATCAACGAGAACTTCGATCTCTTAAACTTCTTTGTACCAATTTGGGAGTACCACTCCATGGAAGAGCAAATGGCAGCAAGATTTGCTCCAGACAGAAATCAAAATGATGATGGTGATGATGATGATGATGATGATGATGATGATGATGATGATGATGATGATGATGATGATGATGATGATGATGATGATGATGATGATGATGATGATGATGATGATGATAAAAAAATGTAAACTCCAGTATTGTTGAACTGGAAAGGTGAGAAAGACATCATTTAGGCTCCCAAGGCCAGGAACTTGCACAAAAAAATGAGAATGAAAGACTGGAAGCGGACAACTAAATATTCTTTACTAGGGAAGCATGACTACTAGGAAATGCCGATTCCAGCGCATTGATACCTTTCCTATACTTAAGCCGACCTTTTTTGAGGTATTAATATCTTGCCAGAAGCTGCAATGAAGTAGTAGAAAAATGTTTCTTTTGTCGTAAGCTATTCCATAATGCTAAAGAGTTGATCACAATCCATAAATGTAAAAGAAGGTTTTAGTTTGTAGTGTCCAATGGCTAGGGTATGTATTCCATCTTGTAAGATGTGTCTTTTGTCGTCGTTAGCGCTGAGTGCGACTTTGTTGATCTCTTCGGTGTAGACATCGTGATGACGTGATCGGAAGACGTTCATGGTGGTGAGTTTTACTTGTTTAGTCATTAAGCAGTCACCACAAGGTATTGATAACTTCTTGAAAGTCAAGACCTTCATTCAATTTTTTCAAGACGTAAAGACACAAATGGCCACAATAAGAAGTGTTACCAAATTGCACTCTTTCACTGTTATAATAAACCGGGCTTTTCAAGTAGTCGACCAGCTCAACAAGAGGAGGCTGAGCATAAGAGTCGAAGCTGTATTTTTTGTCAGCGTCTTTATACCAGCACACCCAATGAAACCCACCAGTGCTTGAATCTCCTGTGTTGACATTTCCACATTCTTTTTTCATTGTCTTTTTTGATAAATCATCCCTCACAAAAACACCTCGAAAGTTTTTCAATTTTAACTGTTTAGCAGCCTTTATCAATTGAAAGTTAGTTAAAGCCTCATTAGGTAAAACAATTCCTTCTACGTCAATCCATTGAAAGTCGATCATTTTTTTAATTTCTTAAAAAGTTTATCCGAATTTTTTAACAAGCGATTTTCATAGAATAGCACCTAAAAAGGGTATGCTATTAAAGGGTGAGTTAGGTCCGAGTAATAATCCAGCTCCAACAGATTGATAACCTTTTCCAGTTTTAATGAAGAGTCCATCACCATGAACATTTTTAGTCCATGGGGTGATAAACAATCCTTCTCCACCTAAAGTTTTTATCTTCATTCCTTTTCCATTTTTGCTCATGTAAAAAAGACCTCGCCCAGCGATTTCGTCAACCATAGCAGAGTCGGCAGAGGCTCCAACACCTGAAAGCAAACCAGTGGCAAGAGCAGGAACTACCTTTGTGGCTAGAGTTCCTAATAACGGTAAAAGAGCTCCGATGAAACCTCCTTCAACTTTAGAGTTGTGTGCAAGTTGTCTTTTACTCAATTTAAGAGTGACCCCTTTTCCAGCTTCATACGCTTTTTTAATTTTGTTCAATTGCAAATTAGTGATAGCTAGAACATGTTTACCGTTCAAGTCTTGATGAGAAAGCTTAATGCTAGTATCGGTTTTATCATGCATGGCTTTTTTAATTTTATCAGATTGGCTCTGCGAGATGTTAATTTTGATGTTTTGATAATTGCTCATTTTTTATGTATTAAAAAATTATTTATTTCACTTCTCGAATATGATATCGTATTGTAATATCCTCTCCACGAAAATCAACCAAATCTCCATTCTGATCAATGATGCGAGTAACCATTGTTGAAATTTCAAACAGTTTAACAGGAAGATAAATCAAATGCATTGGTCTCTCGATGATTTTAAAACCTGGACTAACATTTGGATAAAAGGAGTAAATACAATTTAATTGGGTTCCATTAATATAGGATGATCCGATAACGTTGTTTTAGATTCTGATGGTGTTAATGCTTGAAATTCTAACGATATGATCCGACTCGTATTCGGAATTGGAGTTTAATTTTCTTTTAGTAAACCCTAAAACTGAAGAGATGCTATTCTCCACGTTAAAGTCAATCAAATAATTCAAACTAAGTTTAATGGTTGATTTTAAAGTATTAAGATTGATTCCAATTTGAAGGTTGTTTGGAGAGTAATTAATTTTATTTGCAATAATATAACTTCCACGTTGAGCTGTTTTTGTGTTTAAAATAGACCTTTGCAAATACTCATTGATGTCTTTAATGTCATAGCTTCCTGATGGAATGATAATGTTTTCCCAATTAGCTCCATTGTTCATGCTGTATTTGAAAGAATTGTTTTTACTGCTTACATTTGGAATGCTGTTGTAAGTTTCAAGACCGAGAAAAGCCATTTCATAACTTTTTCCTTCGTTAAAAACGATTTTATCTAAAAATTCAGTGGTGATAACACTTGATTTTCCATCTACATCGATGATTATACCTGACATTTTTTAAATAATAATAATTTTTTAAATTGTTTTAGAAAAATAAAAAATCATCAAACCCACTTCGATACTTTCCCTCGTTCTTTTTAGAAGAGAGATCAATGACGGCAAATCCGTGAGGTTCATTCCAGCAATGATTACAAAAGGCTTTAAATTCTTCTATCTTCATATCGCAGGAAACGTGATCTTGATAAATGTGATTAACGCTTTTTTGGTCTTGTTTAAAGAGACAAATAAAGTTAGCATTTTCTCTGATGGTATGTCTTGGAATCTCGAAATAGTTTTGAGCGAGATAAAAGCAGTCGACGTTAGAATGTCTTCCTCGGATATAGTATTTTTCACATTTGTTTTGATTGGTCAATTGCAAATCATCAAAGATCATTAAATTGTTTTTAGATGAATCAAGATCTTCTGGTTCAGGCACATCGTCTGCTGTTTCGAAAAATTGACATTCCATATCATAATTGTCGGAATATTTTTTTGAAAGATCGTTAATAACATCTTCATGGATTAAATTCAATTTTTCCATTTCGTCTTGTACATCATCCGTTAACAAATCAACAATATCCTTTTTAGGAAGTTTATTTCAGAAGGATCTTTTGAGTATTTTGTATTTGGGTTGGAAAAGGGATTTTCCAAACACTTGCAAGCGGTTATAATCGAGCCATCCAGGTCTGAGCAGTAAATTGAGCAGCAACGTTGTTTTTCCGTATCCAGACTTTCCAACGATGGTTCCTCGAATGCTTCTTGGTAAAAGCTTGCTGTTGTTTCTTTTGGTTTTTCCAATTTTACACGACAATTTCATCACTTCCATTTTTATATAAACTTTTTTATATATGTTAAAATGTACTGCGTTAAATGCAAAAGAGAGACTGAAACCATTCACTTGAAAAACGAAATCACAAAAAACAACAGACATATGCTTAAAGGAACTTGTAACTCTTGTGGGATAACCAAATGCAAGTTTGTTTCATCGCATGGATCACCTTCAGCAACAAAAGGATTTGGTGTGAGCGATTTGAAATGGACGGATCAACTTGCAGAGGAGCTTCATAAACCGGTGATTCATCATTTTAAAAAAAGAAAAGTGTTTGTGAATGACATTGATGAAATATGGGCTGCTGATTTGGTTGATATGCAATCGTTTTCAAAATTCAACAACGGCGTAAAATATTTACTCATGGTGATCGACGTGTTTTCAAAGTATGGATGGATCGTTCCGTTAAAAAGCAAAACAGGTCCTGATGTAGCTATCGCTCTAAGCAAAATATTTGAGGAGAGAAAGTGTGTCAAAATGTGGGTGGATAAAGGAAAAGAATTTTACAACAGGCATGTGAGAGCTTTAGGTGTACAATTATACTCCACTGAAAACGAGGAAAAAAGTTGTGTTGTCGAGCGATGGAACAGAACGATGAAAGAGAGAATGTTTAAATATTATTCAGCCAACAACACTAATAAATACATTGACGTATTAGATGAGATGGTAAAAAGTTACAACAACACAAAGCACTCTTCTATCAAAATGACACCAGTGGAAGCTAGCGATGAAAAGAATAAAGGTAGGGTATGGTGGAATCTGTATGGAAAGGATCAAACATTACCAGCAAATCCAAAATTCTTCATGGGTGATCAAGTGCGGATTGTAAAAAAGAAGTCTCATTTTGAAAAGGGGTATACACCGAGATGGACAGAGGAGGTTTTTACAGTGTCAAAAGTTCAGTATACGAATCCGTCCACGTATAAAATCTCTGACGCTAACGGTGAAGAAATTCAAGGCACCTTTTACGAGCAGGAGATGCAAAAGACGCATCAAGACATATTCAGAATTGAAAAAATCATTCGCAAAACCAAGAGCAAGTCGTTAGTCAAATGGTTGGGATATCCAGACTCGTTTAATTCATGGGTAGATAATAATGAATTGTTAAGTTTGCAAAAATGATCTAAAAATTTATTTTTAATATGTAAAATGCATGCTCCTCACAAGTTTTTTAGAAATGTTGTATCAGCAGAAGTTCACAGTTTGGATTTGCAATTAAAAATTTTGGAAGAGAGGGTTAGAGAGTTGGAGGAAAGAAGACCGAACAACATTATTATGTCTACGAAAACGTTAGATCATCCACTTTATTTCAACGTTAACGAACAATATGAGATTTTTGCCCAGAAAGACATTAAATTTGCTGCTCTCTCACATACAATGATAGCTTTATCCATTGGGCTGAATTTGGAGAAAGGTATTGCAGTGATAACATTAATGAATAAAATTACTGATCAATTGAATTATAGAAAAAACGAAGTTATTATTTCAGAGTCTGTAGATGATGTTATTATGGACGTGAATAGTAACAGCAAACAGGACGTGATTGTTAAAAAAGGAGAAAAACTTTGTAAGATTAATTACATTGATTTAAAATAATTTTTTATTAATAAAAAATGGAAATATTGAATGATAAACTTTATCCAGTTCTTCCATCAGCTCCTGCAGATGAAGAAGGACATGTTTACCGCCTTCAAAAAATAAGCGAAATCCAAAAAGAGATAGAGAGTGAAAAAGCAAAGAGAGTTCATCTAAGCAAAAAGTATCATCGCGTGTTTAGAATCATTTCGAATGTGGATAATACGATGCAAGCCTTATGCATAGCACTAGGTGCGACTGGAATAGGGCTTTTGTCAACCATTATTGCTAGTCCTGCAGCAATTGCGTGTGAAGGTGTAGCTATTGGCATGGGTTTTTTATCCATTGTAGGAGGACAGGTTAACAAAAAACTGGCATTGAAAGCGGAGAAGCATGAAAAGATCAAAGTGTTGGCAGAGTCGAAATTGAATACGATTAGCGAGCACATTTCCAAAGCGTTGATGGATGGAAAAATAAACGATTCAGAGTTTCAATTGATTTTAAACGAGCTTCAAAAATTTAAATCCTTGATGGAGGAAATACGAACCAAAGCCAAAAACGGAATAGATGAAGTTACTAAAGAAAACTTGATTCAAAAAGGAAGAGAAGATGCGATTCAAACGTTCAATAACCTTTTTAAGAAAGGATCAACGTAGTCGTAAAACCAATTTATGTTTTTTTCTACGTATTTTAAGAAAGAATCAACGTAGTCGTAAAACCAATTTATGTTTTTTTCTACGTATTTTAAAAAGATGTTTTTCTTTAAAATACAAGACCTGAATAAAAGGGATGAAATTGTGAAAGAAATTAATGATAGACGAAAGAGGATTTATCAGAACAGCGTGAATGACAACATTTCAGATGCTAATCTTCAGACTGATTTGAACAAGCCTCTGATTGAAAGCAATGAAAAGATGATTAAAAGCCTGTCAGTCGATCAAAAAAAGAAAAGACCTTTCGAAGTGAACAAAGTTGGAGATAAAATGTACATTGGAAAAATGGAGGTTGAAATAGATGGAAATGTTATCATTGTTGGTGATGAAAGGTATGAAGGAACAAAAGGCCTTTGGGAACTGATGACTGAATTAACAATACCAAAGAGCTATACCGATAAAGATTTGCAAAATTATGAAAAAATTTTAATGGATAGTGATGCTATAAGATCTGATTCGCAACCGCATAAACCGAAATCATCAAGAAGACCAAAGTATCAACAACTTATTGCTCCTATTTGGGAAAAAATGATGCGTATTGAAAAAGGTAAAAAAGGTCGTGGTGTCATTATTCTTCCAGGTGATCCTAATGCGTTGGTGGAAAAGCTTGAATTGAGTGTAGCTGCATGGCATGCTGGGAATAAAGAGTCAAGAAATGTGGCTGTTGCTATTTGCGATGAGCTGTTGAGACAGGGGGAGATTAATAAAGAGGAATATAAATCGTTAATGAGGACTATTGATAAAATTATTTAAAAAAATTGTTTTATTTAAAAAAATGCTCATTGTGAACAAAAGAAGATATGTGAAAAAGAACGTTGTTGGTGGAGGTGGTATTGTAGACATGATTAAAAATTTCATAAAAAGAGCAGCTGCTTCAAGTGTGTCAAAAGCAACAGTGAATTTGCTTAAAAATGCTGCTGCAAGTAAAATTGGACAAGAAGCGATTACAGCTGCAAAATCTGCCGGTACAGAGTTAGCCCTTTCAGCCATTTCCACTGCTAGAGATGTAGCTATTGATAAAGGTAAAAAGACCATTGAGAAATTAAAGACTGGTTCACCTATTCAAATTAAGAAAATGTCTAAAAAGAACGCGATTCGAATCCAAGACCTGGTGAAAATGGGGCAGGGCATGAAAATAGTATGAAGATAGCATTTTGTTGCGATGACTTGCAATGAGAGACATTTAAATGAATTAAATAATTTTTTTTATTATATAAAAAATGATAAGTACAGAGCGATTAAGAGTTACTGAGAACCCAGAGTATGATATTGGTATTGAAACAGTTGATTTTTTTGAGTACCTTCCAACCAATCTCGATTTAAATTCTTCAGGCACGATTACTTTTGAGATTGACTGCCAATCGATTCAAACAGTACCATCAGAGGCTTATATTCTTATTGAAGGAGTGTTGAAAAAGAGCGATGGAACATTTTACGATGCTAAAGACAACATTGCACTGGTGAACAACGCTTTGATGTATTTGTTTAATGATGTGACTTATGACTTGTCGGGAGAGCAAGTGGAAAGAGTGATGTATCCAGGTCCAGCCACCACCATACTTGGATTGATGAAATATCCTTATGGATTTCAGTTTGCTGATGGATTAAAGCAAATGTGGTATATGGATACGTCAAATCTTGTTGGAAATTCAGGATTCAATGTTAGACGAGACCACTTGTTTGCAGACACTACATCCGTTGGAGCTTTTTCGTTTAAAATTCCGTTGAAGCACATTTTTGGATTTTGCGAAACCTATGACAAAGTTGTTTATGGGTTTAGGCATACCATCACCTTTACAAAGAAAGAATGTGATGATGCGATTTATAGAGCGGAGAGCGTTAGTGTAGGAATGATCAACCTTAAAAAATTCAGACTTTATATGCCTCGCGTTGAATTGGATATTTCGAAAAAGACTGATTTCATGAATTTAATAGCTCAAAAAATTCCTATTCAAGTGGCTTATAAATCAAACAAATGTGAAAGACAGCTTATTCCAGCCGGTCAAACAGAATTTACCTGGTCGCTTGGAAGAGTCACTGACAAAAGCATTCCAAGATTTATCTTGTTCGGACTTCAGACAAACAGAAATTCCAGTCAAACAGTCAATCCGTCACTATTCGACCATTGTGATGTTAGCAATTTTTACGTGACTGTTAATGGAATAAAGTATCCAAATTACAATTACGACTTGAACTTTGGAGAAAAGAGAGTGGTTATGGCTTATTCAGATGCGTTCTCTTTTGATGAAAAATATTACGGCACAAATGAACTTGTTTGTCAATCTGGGTTGTCCTTGCTTGAATATATAAAATTATATCCGTTGTTCTTTGTAGATATCAGCAAGCAAAAAGGAAGAATGACGTCGGAAACAGCTGAATTAGTGGTAAACCTTAAATTTCGAACTTCAACTATTGCAAATACAGTTATTTTTGCAGTGGTTATTTCTGACTAACTGCTTAAATTTGTTTCAGACGGAACCAACATGACTGCTGTTTATTAGTTTTTAATCTGAATAAAAATGGATAGCAAAACGGTAAAAGAATTGCGTGAATTAGGTAAAAGCCATGCGATAAAAGGTTACTCGGAAATGAAAAAGGATAGCTTGTGAAAGCAATAAAAAAACACAAAACCAGTCATTAGTAAACATTCTAAAGAATCATGATTTTTGAATTGACTTAAAAAAAATCTTGTTATAATAAAATGAGATATACAACATCGTATTTGAAAAATTTGTTGAATGAAAACGGCGTTAGTAAAACAGCACATGATTTAATAACGTTGACGATGCTTGCGGTTGAAAATAATTTGATCAGTAAAGATGAGATTTTAGAAAGAGCAAAAGAAAAAAAAGTAAAGCCTCCTCCAAAAGAAAAAAAACCTGTTGATCCAAAATGGGAATGGCTTAGTTTTGTTAAGAAAAAACCCATCACTGTGAGAATAACCAACATTGAAACGGGTGAGGTGGTAGAATACAAGTCTCTTTACAAAGCGATGGCAGGAACTGGACGTGGATGGAGATATTTAGAGCATCGAGATGGAAAGGTGGATAATGGAATCAAGATTGAATTTTTAAATTCTGAAAAGCTTGAAAAACGTAAAAAGCAGCAAAATTGATTTTTTAACTTTTAACATGTTAAAAAATTGACTTAAATAAAATTCTTGGCATAAATAAAAAGATGGAAAGCATGCAAAAGGATGATCTTTTAAATGCTCTTGATGATAGCTTTGAGCCAACTTCTGATACGGCTAAATCAAAAAGTTTGCTTAAATTTCTAAAAAACGTAAGAAAACTTCCAAAGGAACATCGAATCATTTTCAAAGAAATGGTTGAAGTGGCACCTTTTGAAGAAGTGATCAGAAATATAAAAGAAGACATTTATCTGCGTAATAAATTCCTGATCGGGACAAATTGGAAACTAAATGCTAGCGGACGTAATAATTGTCGTAAAATCACTGAACATATTAGAGATATTAAAAATATATATTCACGTCTTTCCAAATTATTTTTTAATTCTTTTCGCGGGGAATTAAAAAAACGGTAAAAACTTTTCGAAGAAGAAAATATGCTGAAAGTGTGCCAAGATTTAAAAAAATTGAATTGACTTAAAGAAAATTTTAGTATAATAAAAATGAGTATCTATTCTTTAAAACCAGATTTAATTGCTAAAGAGCGAAAACTTGAATGCATCGAAAAAAATTTTCTTTCCCTTAATAAAATGGGTGATAAAACTGATGCTAAAAAGAAAAAAGCAAAAACTACCGCCAAAGAGCGAAAAATTGAAAGTGACATAAAGAAAAATCTTTCCGTAATAAAAATGGAAAGTAAAACTGTTAAAGATCGAAAAGTATCAATGGCATCATTAAGAAGGGATGCTAAAGAAAGAGCTATCAAAGGCTATACCAGAATGACTAGGGAAGATCTTGTTGAGGTTATTAAAACAACAAGACCTATCATTGGGTATGGACCTGCTATTCGTAGACGAACGACTGAGGCAAGACCGTTGCCTGTTAATGAAAGCGTGGTTAGGTTTGTTCAACCACCTGTAAAAGTTTCTGTAAAACCGACAAAAGTAAGGTTTGTTGTTGGTTCTGAAAGACCTGTGCCTGCCCCAAGACCAAGGTCTGACGACTTGATTTCATTCGAACCTTCTACTCTCTTGCAAAATAGGATGACAAGAGATGAACCCTCTATTCTTAACACACCGGTTATCGATTCAACAAACGTTATTACACCTAGACCGGTTCCAGCACCAAGACCTGGTTTATTTTCAAGTCTGACGGCAGCTGCAAAAAGTGTAGCATCCTATGTTACAACTAAGTTTAATGATATTAAAGAATGGATAGATCCATACGTTCCTGAAGTAGTCAAGAAGAAGGTAAACGAATCAGTGAAACAAATCGATGAAAAGATAAAGTCTATCAAATCACTTGTATTAAGAACAGTGTATAATCAGCCCGTGTCAAAGCCTTATAAAGTAAAATTCAAGTTGACTGAACATTCGGCAGAGCATGCTGCTAGACAATTTTCTTATAGACCTTCTTCTCGATACCAAGACATTGCATCCTTTTTTAATTTGGTGAGAGAGTCTGCTATCAATGTCATGGAAGGAGAAAGAAACACAAAGGTTAGAATTATTTTAACGTGTGAAATGAAATCTGTAAGCATCATGACTGGTGAAGAAGTGACTCGGGAAGCAAGTTTTCATCAAGATCAGAGATTATTCTAGCAGCTACAGATGTAAGAACACTCATGGGTGAGATGGAAGAAAAAGTCTTGGAAAGTAGTGTCAAATACAATGCTTTAGGATCTAATTGCACTATATCTAAGATTTTAAGAATGGACATTAACTTTATTGATTATGAACCTCTCAGCGGTTCTTCCTATATTAAGCTGTCTGATGATCTGAAAAACAAAAATGCCATCATCAACATGAAAAACGAGGACAATCAATGCTTTAAATGGTCGGTTACTCGAGCGTTGAATCTGAAAAATAGAGACAACGAAAGAATTGATGAAGACTTGATTCTAAAATCTGAAGAGCTAGACTGGGATGGGATGGAGTTTCCTGTGAATTACCATAAAATAGACATGTTTGAAAAGAATAACCCAACTATAAGCATTAACGTCTTTGGGTATGAAAATAAAAAACCTTACCCTTTGAAAATATCTGAATTTGTTGACCGAAACCACTGTGTTGATTTGTTGTATATTACAAACGAAGACACAGAACATTATTGTCTCGTTAAAAATTTCAGTCGGTTTGCTGGTTCCTCAGCATCGAAACATCAACACAAAAGATATTTTTGCAGAAGGTGCATGCAAGATTATAACCAAGAAGAAAAGCTCCAAAAACATCAAGAATACTGCTATGATAACGCTCCAATGAGAATCGATCTTCCTAAAGAAGGGGCAACTGTTGAATTTAAAAACTATCAAAAGGGTATGAAAGTTCCATACGTTGTATATGCTGACTTTGAAAGTTTCACCAAGGCTGTTAACACTTGCGCGCCAGATTCAAAGCAATCGTATACCAAACAATATCAAAAGCATGTTCCGAGCTCTATCGTCTATTATATTAAATGCTTTGATGAAATCGTTTACAAGGGAAAGCTTGAAACGTATACAGCTGAAAGTGATGATGACGACGTGGCTCAAAAGTTCATAAATATGCTTGAAGCAAACCTTACAAAGATTTTCGACAAGATTGATATAGTAAAAAAGAAAGTGGTTACTGATAAGGATGAAAAGAATTTTAAGGATGCAACCCTATGTCATATTTGCAATAAGGATCTTGACGGTGATAAAGTCTTAGACCATTGTCATTTGACCGGAAAGTATCGTGGAGCTGCTCATAACAAATGCAACTTGAATTATAAACTTCCAAAATTCATACCTATCGTCCTTCATAATTTGTCATGTTACGACAGCCATTTGTTCATCAAGAAATTAGGTGGAAGACTCAATTGCATACCCAACAATGAAGAAAAATATATCAGCTTCTCTAAACAAATCAAAGTGAGAGAATTTATCGATAAGAAAGGAAGACTTCGAGAAGTGTGGAAAGAATTGAGATTTATTGACAGCTTCAGATTCTTACCCTTCGGTTTAGACAAACTATCTAAAAATCTCACCGATAATCAGTGCAAAAACGTAGCTGAATATTATCCCGAAAAGAAACAGTTTGATTTGATAAGGAGAAAAGGGATTTACCCTTATGACTGGGTGGACTCGATTGATAAGTTTTCAGAGACGCAATTACCTCCTATTGAAGCATTCCATTCAAAACTGAAAGATGAATCAGCAAAAGATGAAGACTATGCGCATGCGAAAAACGTTTGGGATGTATTTTGCTGTAAAACCTTTAAAAACTATCATGAACTGTACAACGTGTCCGACGTGCTGATACTTGCAGACATTTTTGAAGATTTCAGAGACACTTGCTTGAAACATTACGGCCTTGACCCCCTTTGGTATTACACCTCTCCTGGTTTGGCTTGGGACGCTATGTTAAAGAAAACTGAAGTCGTGATAGAACTTCTAACCGATATTGATATGCTCAACATGGTTCAAAAAGGTGTACGTGGTGGAATCAGCATGATCTCCAACAGACATGGAACTGCCAATAACAAATACATGGGTGATTCCTACGATCCTTCCAAACCATCGAAATTCATCCAATAATTGGATGCTAACAATTTGTATGGATGGGCTATGTGTAAGCCTCTTCCTGTTAGAGGATTTAGATGGATGGCTGAGGATGAACTCTCCAATTGGAAATCCATGCCTTGCATTCTCGAAGTGGACTTGGATTACCCTGACGAGCTTCACGATGATCATAATGACTATCCTTTGGCTCCTGAAAGAATGACTATTGGAAAAGTGGATAAGCTGGTCCCTAATTTAAACAACAAGGAGAAATACGTCGTTCATCATGAAAACCTAAAACTCTATGAACGGATGGGATTAGTTATTACCAAAATTCATCGTGGTATCACCTTTGAAGAAGAAACTTTTATGAAAAAATACATTGACCTCAACACTGGATTAAGAGCAAAAGCTGAAAATGAATCTGACAAGGAATTTTTCAAGCTTATGAACAACTCCGTCTTTGGGAAGACCATGGAGAATATTCTAAAACGCGTTGATGTTAAACTCATTACCACGAAAAAAGAAGCTCTAAAATTATCCAAAAGTCCTCGATATGAACGAAACACCATTTTTGATGAAAACCTAATCGCAGTTCACATGAAAAGAACAAATGTCTTTTACGACAAACCTGTTTTCTTGGGAATGAGCATCCTCGACCTGAGCAAGACTCTCATGTTTGAACACCGCTATGAATACATGAAGCCTAAATACGGGGATAAGCTGAAATTGTTAATGACTGATACTGACTCTCTGTTTTACGAAATCGAAACGGAAGATTTTTATCAGGACATTGCCGATGATGTACTTGAAAAATTTGACACGAGCGAATTTCCAAAAGACCATCCTGCCATTCAAAACGTTGGATTCAAAGTGGGATTGAATAAAAAAGTTATCGGAATGTTCAAAGACGAGACTGCTGGAAAACAAATTAAAGAGTTTGTTGGGCTTCGACCGAAACTCTACTCCTATGAGATCTTTAATGAAAAAAAAGAACACAAAAAATGCAAAGGTATTCAGAAATGTGTGGTTGAAAATCGCATCACTCATCAAGACTATTACGACTGCTTAATGAACAAGACAGAAAAGCTTGCAACCATGAATGTTATCCGATCTCATCTTCACAATGTCTACACTGAAGAAATCAACAAAGTCGCACTCAGCGCTAACGACGACAAAAGACACATCTTACAAGATGGAATACATACCCTAGCCATTGGACACTACAAACTAAAACCTTCTTTTACATTTATGGATTGTGATCAACTCTTTAGCATTATGGAATAGCTTACGACAAAAGAAACATTTTTCTACTACTTCATTGCAGCTTCTGGCAAGATATTAATACCTCAAAAAAGGTCGGCTTAAGTATAGGAAAGGTATCAATGCGCTGGAATCGGCATTTCCTAGTAGTAGCATGCTAGGTTTATTTTAGATTAGGTAATCGATAATATGCAAATACTTTTTTCACATGTTTAAGAAATTGGATTTATGAAATCTAGAATGATTATTAAATGAAAGGGTTTTAGCATATCTTTTGTATATTCTGTATTTCTGTAATGTTACTGCAGTGTATACATCAAATTTTTTTTATTAAGAAATAGAAGGGCAGAGATTGCTAGCATATACCAAACCAGTTATCACTTCACTTTACTTTATAACGATGTCTTTGAACCTGAACATAGTTAGCTTCTCATCGATTGTGATTTTTTCCAAATCTAAGGGATAGAGTAGGAGTCTAGGAGAAAAGAAGGGAAGAGCATTACAGTACCAGTACAGCCACATACAAGTTCAGCTTAAAATATGGCTTATCAGTTTACTTCACTTTAAAATTTTTCCTAATAGAGCTTGAAGTTGAAGTCATTAAACTTGAACTTGAAGTCATTGAGCTTAAAACCTGAACGAAGTCACGCGACGTTCGTTTGTTTACTTTTTGTATGCACTTGTTTCGTTTACTTAAACGATTTCGAAGACAGTTAAATTTTTGGAAGTGAATTTGAAAGCCGTTAGAAATTTTAAATAGTTTTAAAACATGTCATTTTCGAATTTACACAACTTTTTACGATTTTGAAAACCGCGAAAATATACTTTATTTGAACTAATACGATTTTGAAAACCGTCAAATTAAATTTTATACAACTTTTTACGATTTTGAAAACCGCGAAAATATTTTTTATTCGAAGTAATACGATTTTGAAAACCGTTTAAATAAATTTCATACAACTTTTAACGATTTCGAAACACGTTCACACACGACTTTTTGCGACGTCGAAGCTTCCACTTCGACTTCGAAACACATCGACCTCGATTGTTTTATCTCTACTAGGAATCTGTTTAACTTCCTGCTAATACGGCTAATCCTAGTAAGTTTTCGCTTAATACGGCTAAACTTATTAAGTTTCCCATTAGTCATGGACTAATGAAATTCATAAACGTCATCTGCAGATGACGTTTATGAATTTCCTGCTAATCCTAGTAAGTTCCTACTAAGTACCTACCAGGATTAAACGAAATACTTAGTAAGTTCCTAGTAAGTTTTCGAGAATAAAACAAGAATAAAAACGAGTTTTTAAATGTTATACGCCAGCTTTTATTTATTCAAGCGGAAGTCAAATCAGCTCTGAAACAGCTTTTTCAGATTCAATAGTTTGACTAATTTTTCTAATTCTATAGTGGAAAAGCTCAAGAACATTTGGGGACGATTGCGTGGCTTGCTATTAAATTGATGAGTTGTTTGTTAATGATTTATAATGTGGTTTTAAATGTTAATTTTAACTCGATATAAATTCTAGCATTTTCTGTATCTTTCTAGCATCTTCTGTAGTACAAATTCTATCATTTTCTTATTTATAGTAATACGTATGGTGATGTGTTTTTTTTATTTCTGATTTTTTTCTTGTCTTTATTTATGATTTTATATTGTTTACAATCTAACTCTTCCTTTTTACTGAACAGTATATATATATATATATATATATATATATATATATATATATATATATATATATATATATATATATATATATATATATATATATATATAGACATTAAAAATTGATCAATATTAAAATCACTTTCTTGCAGAATATATTTTACTGGTAAATATAGCATTATTTTTATTTTCTTCTCTTGTTAAAACAAACTATAAAACTATTGAGTATTGTTATATTTTATATAAAATTATACTTTAGTTTTACATTTACTTAACATTAGAACTTTTGTTGTAAATGTCGTAATATATATATATATATATATATATATATATATATATATATATATATATATTACAACATTTATTTTTCTGTTTCTTTATATGTTATGTACTTATGCATAATTATTCATTAATCATATTGAATTTAAATGAGGAACTAGTAATGTTTTGAGTGTATGTATATGCATATACATACATATATGAGTGTATATATATACATAACATAAATATATGTATATACATACACTTACATATCTAAATAATGTTTTGAGTGTATGTATATACATATACATAAATATTTTTATTTTTGATACAATTATTAAATGTTTTCGAATAACTGTAAATAAAATTTTCCTTTTTTTTAAAATTAAATTTATTGAAAAAGTTCATAATTCAAACATGAATTTTTATTTTAAACATTTTTGTTTTTTAATAGCATTTACATTTTGTGATTTAGATAATATCAAATAAAGAAAAGATAACGAAAAGCTATTCAAAATTCCAAAATTAGGTTAAATAAGTTCTTTTATTATAAAATATATTTTATTACAATTATATCAAGTTACAATAATATTTTTAAATATTTCATTATAAATACAGATTTGCTTGAATAACAGACG
>NW_028324356.1:0-53442 GCF_058129835.1 Hydra viridissima | reverse complement strand
TTAGTTTCATCTATATTATGTTTTAGGTTTATCATATATTTTATCTTTTCTTTTTGAGTTTTGAGTTTTGTGATGCCAAGCAACTTAAGCTAAACTTAAAAGTGGAATGCTACGCTAACCTTTCTTTGAAAATCTATTCATAAACTACCCTAGACAAAAGCTAGATTTAAAAGAGGAAAACTACACTATTTTTACTTTGAAAAAACTTTCGAAAACTACCTTAATCGATAGAGATAGCACACGATTTTAAAAAATTGCATATAGTCATCCACTACTTCTGCAGCAAAGTAGCGAGGCTCTTTATGCACTTTTTCTCACTAGTTTGCTTATATTTACGCAAAGGAAATTCATTTAATTCAATCCAAACATATATAGAAGATTATTATGTTACGATTTTTTTTTTCTTTTATGCAGCCTAACATTTATTTCACCTACATTTTATTTTACGATTAACTTTTATATTACCTTTCCTTTTAGTGTTTTGTGTTTTGTGATGTCAAGCTACATAAGCCAAACTTTAAAGAGGAAAACTACGCTAAGCTTTCTTTGAAAACTATTCAAAACTACCTTAAACAAAGTAGCGAGGCTTTTTATGCACTTTTACTCTCTAACATACCTACATTTGTGCATAGGGTTTTATTAGATTCTAGTAGGTTATTACGTTGTTGTTTTTTTATGCAGTCTAACTTTAGCTTCATCTATATTTTATTTTACGTTTATCTTATATTTTATTTTGTCTTTTTGAATTTTGTGTTTTGTGATGTCAAGCTACATAAGCTAAACTTAAAAGAGGAAAGCTACGCTAACCTTTCTTTGAAAAGCTGTTCAAAAACTACCTTAGACATAATCTAGATTTAAAAGAGAAAGACTACGCTATTTTTGCTTTGAAAAATCTTTCGAAAACTACCTTAATCGATAGAGATAGCACAGGATTTTAAAAAGTTGTATCTAGTCATCCACTTCTTTCACAGCAAAGTAGCGAGGCTTTCTATGCGCTTTTACTCTCTAACATACCTATTTTTGCGCAAAGGATTTTATTTAATTCAATTTAACATGCCTAGTAGATTATTATGTTGTTGGTTTTTTATGCTGCCTAACTTTAGCTACATCTATTTTTCATTTTACGTTTGTCTTATATTTTATTTTATCTTTTTGTGTTCTGTGATGTCAAGCTACATAAGCTAATGTTAAAAGAGGAAAGCTGCGCTAACCTTTCTTTGAAAAACTATTCGAAATCTATTTTTGAGATAATCTAGATTTAAAAGAGGAACACTACGCTAATTTTGCTTTGAAAAAACTCTCGAAAACTACCTTATTCAATAGAGATAGCACACAAATTTAAAAAATTGTATCTACTCATCCACTTCTTCTTTTTATGGATTTTTACTCTCTTATTTACCCAAATTTGCGCAAAGGACTTTACTTAATTCAACTTAAACATGTCTAGTAGATTATTAAGTTGTTTGTTTTTTATGCAGCCTAACTTTAGTTTCATTTATATTTTATTTTACGTTTATCTGATACTTTATCTTGTCTTTTTGTGTGTTGTTTTGTCAAGCTACATAAGCTAAACTTAAAAGTGGAAAAGTACGCTAACCTTTCTTTGAAAATCTATTCAAAAACTGCCTTAGACATAAGCTAGATTTAAAAGAGGAAGACTACGCTATTTATGCTTTTAAAAAACTTTCGAAAAATACCTTAATCCATTGAGGTAGTGCACGAATTTACAAAGTTGTATCTAGTCATCCACTTCTTCTATAGCAAAGTAGCGAGGCTTTTTATGCACTTTTGCGTTCTAATTTATCTCTGTTTACGCATATGGTTTTTGTTTATTTCTATGTAATGATATACAAAAGAGTATTTTGTTAAAGATTATGCTGCAGGAGCTGCGTAAAAAAACTCTGGCGACCTTTCCTTAAGAAAAAAGCAACTGAAAGACATGTGCGCCTTAGAAAATTCAAATCGCGATTCACCAATTAAAAGACGAAAAGAACGACCTTTAAAAGCTCTCACTAGACATTTGTGTTTATGATAGGCAATGCAGTTTTTGATTTTATGCAGCCTAACATTTGTTTCATCTATATCTTATTTTACGTTTATCTTATACTTTATCTTGCCTTTTTGAGTTTAGTATTTTGTGATGTCATGCTAAATAAACTATACTTTGCTAATTTTTATTTGAAAAAATATTCAAAAACTACCTGAATTATAAGCTAGATCTAAAGGAGGAAAACTACGCTAACTTTTCTTTAAAAAAAATATTTAAAAACTACCTTAAACATAAGCTATATCCAAAAGAGGAAAACTATGCTAACTTTTCTTTAAAAAAATATTTAAAACTACCTTAAACATAAGCTAGATCTAAAAGAGGAAAACTACGCTAACTTTTCTTTGAAAAAATACTCAAAAACTACCTTAAACATAAGCTAGATCTAAAAGAGGAAAACTACGCTAACTTTTCTTTGAAAAAATACTCAAAAACTACCTTAAACATAAGCTAGATCTAAAAGAGGAAAACTACGCTAACAATTCTTTGAAAAAATATTCGAAAACTACCTTTAAACATGATTTAGATTTAATAGATGAAAACTACGCTAACATTTCTTTGAAAAAACATTCAAAAACTACCTTTAAACATGATTTAAATTTAATAGATGAAAACTACGCTAACATTTCTTTGAAAAAACATTCAAAAACTACCTTTAAACATGATTTAAATTTAAAAAAGGAAAACTACGCTAACATTTCTTTGAAAAATATTCAAAAAGTACCTTAATCGAAAGAGATAGCACACGAAATTAAAAAGTTGCATTTAGTCATCCGTTTCTTCTTCATCAAAGTAGCGAGGCGTTTATGCACTTTTTATTCTCTAAGTTATCTCTACTTACGCAAATGGCTTTTGTTTATTTCAATGTAAAACTTTTCAAAAGAGTATTTTGTTAAAGATTATGCTGCAGGGGCTGTGTAAGAAAACTCTGGTGACCTTTCTTTAAGAAAAAGCAACTAAAGTAGATGTGCGCCTAAGAAAATCCAAATTGCGATTCACTAAATTAAAAGACATATACAACAAACTTTAAAAGTGAAACTATTTTTACAAGCGTATTTGGTAAAGATGAAATGTTCTTATGACATTTTAACGTTACGAAAGGGATTTTCTTCTGTTCAAATATTTATTACAATTTTAAAGTGTTAAATAATGTTACAGAAACGACCTAAAACGCCTGTTGTATTAATTTAAACGAACAAAATAGATAAAAAAAAAGAAAAACTATCATTAAAAAAAAAAAGTAAAAAAGAAAAGAAATAGAAGTTGAGGAAAAATAAAAATAAGGAACTTCTAACAAAGAGCTCTTCTTTTTATTTTTCAGATTTTAGATGCTTAATTCCTTGAATGAAAAGTTGAACTGATGACTCACTACTAAGGTTGTTCCTAGCCTTCCGTTCTCAAACTAGGCCATTCTGAGAGGCTGTTTGATTAAGTACCGTTGATAGTAGTATCGCACGTAAGAGACTTCCTAAAACTCTGATTATTATTAATTCCTGGAATGAAGAGATGACTTCATACTCACTAACGAGGTTGTTCTTAGCCATCCGTTCTTAAACTAAGCAAAACAGTGAAGTTGTTTGATTAAGTATCACAGTTTGCTGATTTGCACATGCACCATTGCCGAAACTGTGATGCTTGGTTCCTTGATTGGATTGAAGAAGGCTCATCACCATGCATTTTACAAGCTGTCCGTGGTTATGTTTTGCAATTCAGTGGTTCTGTTTTGCAATTCATTTTCTGTTTGTTTAAGTATCAATCGATGGTGGTGTCGTGCATGCAAACTTTCCGAAACTCTGATGCTTGTTTTTCTTGAATGGAGAGATGAGCTTATACTTTAGGTGACTTTTAAAACTGCAGTAATTAGTGCCTCGAATGGAAAAACGAACTCATTCATTACAGACCAAGGTTGTTCCTGGCCATCCGTTAACATATTAGGCAACAGTACAGCGAAGCTGTTTGTTTTACAAGCTTTTGTCGTTTCGAGAAATCACTACATTAAGCATTCGATGGTGATACACGACTGATGGCCAGGTTCTGATTTTCGAATGAAAAGAAGAGTCGCATCCGACCACCGGTCGGCTTTCGACGCAAAACAGCTGTACACACTCGTCCAACGATCCAGTGACTAACTGTTGCAACGAGAAAGTTAGCTTTATTTGTCGTGCAGATTGTCCGCTTTGACGTAAAATGCTAGAAATTTGCTGAACGCTCGGTTTGCGCCGCCCAAGAGTCATTCTGTTTCTGCGTTGCCAGCGTCTGTCGGCTAAATACAACTGTAGACTCCGCGCAAGCTTTTTCACCGCAAAAGTTGTACAGAGCCACACCGAAGGCTAAAATCGACTTTAAGGTCGAAGGTTAAAATCGACCCTAGAGGTTTGAAAACGACGTCACGAAATTTTCAAGACATCATCGAGAAAATTACGGCGGCCAGATGCAACTCTTAGTACTAACTCTACTAATCTTAGTACGTTAAGCATTCCAGTCGAGAGATCAGACGTTTTTTCGTCACCTAAGAGACCGGCCGATGCGTTTGCGACGCTGCGGAAAGAAAGAAGATGGCAAACCACAGGGTTGTTACCGTAACAAACCTCCGTGAGTACCTCCATCTCGAGTGGCTTTTGAAGAAACGTTCGTTTTAAACTCAAAGGGATGGTTGTTAAAGCTCACAAACGCCTGGTTAACGATTTTCTAACGGCAGACACCGTGTTTACAATGGATACAGACCGATTAACTGAGCCCAAAGCGCAAGATCTATCAGAAAACTCCTCTAGGTCCGATGCAACGAGACGACTAGACACGTGCGTCTAAAGGCATTTTACAATTGAAGGACGCCCCTCGTGGGCCCTTTAACCTTAACACTAAACTCCTGCTTGATATCCTCGTCCCCAGGTTTCCAAACCGTAACCCCAACCCCCTCTAATCCTAACCCCCTTACCCTCTAACTCTCCCCCCTCAAAAAAACAAAAAACATAAAAAAGCAAACAAAACGAAAAAAAAAACTTGCTTCCCTCCTCACTTTTAGCTCTAGGATGCAACACCTTTTTGCCGCCCTCCGCTAGAAGGGAGTAGGGAGTAACGAAAGCTTGACATCAAAGTAGCGTTTCGTATGAGATTTGTTTGCCAAAATTTGAGCGTTTTTAAAAAAGCCAAGACTTCGTCAGAGGGGTTTTCTTCTTTTCTCCTAAAGCTATCGATCGATTAAAAAGCTCAAAGCAAAGAAATTCAAAACAAAATACAAAAACGGGAAGTTTTAGTTTCTGCACCACAAGCCAAGCACTAGTTCAAACTGGAGATAATAAAAGGAAATCGAATGATCTCACTTCTCAAACCACTGAGCTGCCATTGGTCGGCAGTCTCTTGTTTGGAGACCATTGAGCTGCCATTGGTTGGCTGTTTAATCGTTGCGATTGGTCGGCAGTTTTATCGTTGGAGACCATTGAGAGATATAAAAGGAATTTTTTTTTTGAGCACAACATTAAACGTTAAATCGTTAGATGTTGTTATAAAGGCACCATTAGAATGCGATGTCCTCAAATATTTTCCTCGATATTTTAATAAGTAAACAAAAACAAAACTAAGTCTTGCAACTGGCGAAAACTTTCAATAAGCAAACAAAGCAACAACTTTCCTTTCGAGTTTTTTACATTTTAAACAAAAGACAAACAAAGAAAAAAAAAAAACAAACAAAAACAAAAACAAAAACAAAAAAACAAAACAAAAACAAAACAGAAAAGGGAGAATGAGTGAGTCGACTGATTTCGCTCAACTGTCTTAAACGAGAAGTCATAAACGTTTGCTTGTGCCAGCAAGTTGCAAATTAAGTTGTAAATGAACTGCACCGCAAAAGCTTAACCACAGTTTATTAAGCATATTAAGCCTTTGCTGACATGTTAAGACATTTTAAGCCTTTGCTATTATCATGAGGCTTTTGCTCCACGAGCCAAAAAAGTACGCTAGAGTTGACAAACTGCATCGCGGTCGAAAAGTGTAATTACGCAACACTTTTATCCGTTTTAAGCATTTCGTTTTCGCACGAACAACAATTAAAGCAGCTCGTTGAGCTTAACGACGTTCGTATTTTTTTTCGAAGCCAAAACTTCGGCTATAAGTAGAATGAAGAGGCACTTCGAAAAACAACAAAGCTGTTCGCAGTCGATAGCAACGAGCGACAACATCTCTGCGAGTCTGGCATCAAGGTAAACAGTTTTTTTTTACATTTTCATTTGTAAGTGCCACTTTTGTGTACATTATGTATTCAAAAAATTTCTTGCTGACGCTAGATTTTTCGTTTTCAAATGAACAACAGTTGCAACCTCTAGTCGTTTGCTAAAACAGCTTGCTAGGACAACCAAATCAATCATATGTTGTGAAAATTTCTTTTTGTTCAACTGACTAAGGAAGATCGAGCGAACGCTTTTTTTTTATAACTTGTTTGTATCATATTGCTATTAAGAAAACAGCGTTGTGTATACTAAACGTGACATAATTGGCAATTATCCGTAACTAAAAATAAGATAGAAATTACAAACTTGATACCATATTTTAATTACTCTAACAAAACTAGACGTCATCGCGTGAGAAAATAAATGTTCATAACACATAACCTATTTTTTTGTTTTTTTTTCTTCTCTTTTTTCTTTTAATCTCTTTTCTTTCGTCCAAAAGCGTTTTGATTTTTGCCTCGCCACAAGCGATGAAATCGATAAAAAACCTGCTCGGACATTCTCAATTCTCAACAACAAAAGCAATCAAAGTTCTAGCTCTCGAGCACGTGCGCCGACAGGTTGATGAAACCGTTCAAATATGCTCGATCGCTAGAATTTAAAGAAAGAAACAAGCCAGAAACAAACCAAAATAAAAAAAACAAAAACAAAAATGGACATCTTTAGAACGCTTAAATTTTATAAAATATTTTCCTCTGCGTTTTTAACCAGCTAAACTGTCGTAAAGTTTTTCGGTGCAGTTCATTTAAAAAACTTAGTTTTCAACTTTTAAACGTTTTAGACTTCTCGTTTAAGGCAGTCGAAAGAAATGAGTCGACTCACTCTCTCTCTCCCTATTCGGTTTTGTTTTTGTTTATTTGTTTTTGTTTTTTCTTCGTTTGCCTTCGTTGCCTTTGTTTGCTTTTGGAAAAGTTGTCGCCATGCGAGACTTAGTTTTTTTTTTTTTTTTGCTCAAATTGAGCACAAGTGAGTTTCTAGTCTTGAAAGTGTGCAAAGTGTGGGCCAATCTGGTGGCTGGAGTGATGACACGTGAATGCTGGAAATTCCAGACTTTGAGCGGATTCAGCGTACATAGAAAGAAAATGTAGCATTCACGTGGGTCTCTCCTAAGCGTGCCATTGGTCGGTCTGCTGTCCTTAAGTACCCCCCCTCCCCCCCCTCAACGTCACGTTTGCTCAACTTTCTCGGTCTTTGGCGCCCAGAGAAAGCTTGAGGAAGGATAAAAAATGGCGAGGTTTCGGTACTGCGTTTTCTGTTTTCTTATTTGTTTTTGTTTGTTTGCTTGTTTGTTTGTTTGTTTGTTTTGTTAATTTTTTTAATTTTTTTTTTTTTGTTTGTTTGTTTCGTTCGTTTGTTTGTTTGTTTGTTTCGTTTGCTTCGTTTGTTTTGTGATGTTTTGTTTTCCCTTCTTGATGGCACAAAACAGAAGCAAACAAGACTTTCGGTTATATTCGGTTATATTCGGTTCAATAAAAGTTTGTTGGTTTCTGCACAACAACAACAACAACCACAACAACAAAAGTCCCTCTGTCCCTCAAAAGCAGTTTCTCCTCTGTCCTAAAGAAGAGCCTCTTTGTAATCGATCTTGTCTGAATGCAGCTCTCCTTTTGCCTACAGGTTTTTATTCCAACCCTTTTGTTGTTGTTAGTGCCATGTTGTTGTTATTGTTATACTCTGTAAAAGCAGTTGTTGCTGTTGTACTTGTTTGTTGTTTCTAAAGACACTGTTGTTGCTGCTGTTAGCGCTGTTAGTAATCACCCACTTGGCTTGTATTTTTGTTTTCTTGTTTTTGTTTTTTGTTTTATTTATAAACACTCTCTGAGTAAGTGATGCTGTTGCTGTTGTTGTTGTTACAGTTGCAATGAGTGTTTGTTAATGTTTCCCCCACTTGGCTTGTACTTTTGTTTTCTGTTTTGTTTTGTTTTTTTTTGTTTTTGTTTTTTTTTCTCAACACTCTCTGAGTAAGTGATGCTGTTGCTGTAGTCGTTGTTATAGTTGCAATGAGTGTTTGTTAATGTTCACCAACTTGGCTTGTTTATAATCTATTTTATTTTATCAACACTCTCTGAGTCAGTGATGGTGTTGCTGTTGCTGTTGTCGTTATTATGCTTGCAATGGGAGTTGTTACTGTTCACCCACTTTGCTTGTTTTGTTTTTATTTCTTTATTTTATCAACACCCTTTGAGCCAGTGATGCTGTTGCTGTTGTTGTTGTTATAGTTGCAATGAGTGTTGTTAATGTTCACCCACTTTGCTTGTGTTTTTGTTTTTGTTTATCAACACCCTTTGTGTCAGTGATGCTGTTGCTGTTGTTCTTATTACAGTTGCAATGAGTGTTTGTTAATGTTCACCAACTTGGCTTGTTTATAATCTATTTTGTTTTATCAACACTCTCTGAGTCAGTGATGCTGATGCTGTTGTTGTTATTGTGCTTGCAATAAGTGTTGCTAATGTTCACCCACTTTGCTTGTTTTGTTTGTGCTTTTGTTTTTGTTTATCAACACCCTTTGAGTCACTGATGCTGTTGCTGTTGGTGTTATTATAGTTGCAATGAGTGTTAATGTTCACCCACTTTGCTTGCTTTGTTTGTTTGTTGCTTTTTTTTTTATCAACACCCTGCGAGTTAGTGATGCTGTTGCTGCTTTTGTCATTTTAACTTGTATTTATAGTTGTTACTGTTCAGCCACTTTGCTTGTTTTTTATCTGTTTTATTTTATCACCACTCTCTGAGTCAGTGATGATGTTGCTGATGCTGTTGTTGTTATTTTACTTGCAATGATAGCTGTTACTGTTCAGCCACTTTGCTTGTTTTGTTTGTTTGTTTGTTTGTTTTTTTTATCAATATCCTCTGAGTAAGTGATGCTGTTGCTGTTGTTGTTGTTATAGTTGCAATGAGTGTTTGTTAATGTTCCCCCCCTTGGCTTGTACTTCTGTTTTCTGTTTTGTTTTGTTTTTGTTTTTTTTGTTGTTTTTTTTCTCAACACTCTCTGAGTAAGTGATGCTGTTGCTGTAGTCGTTGTTATAGTTGCAATGAGTGTTTGTTAATGTTCACAAACTTGGCATGTTTATAATCTATTTTATTTTATCAACACTCTCTGAGTCAGTGATGCTGATGCTGTTGTTGTTATTATGCTTGCAATAAGTGTTGTTAATGTTCACCCACTCTGCTTGTTTTGTTTGTGCCTTTGTTTTTGTTTATCAACACCCTTTGAGTCACTGATGCTGTTGCTGTTGGTGTTATTATAGTTGCAATGAGTGTTAATGTTCACCCACTTTGCTTGCTTTATTTGTTTGTTGCTTTTTTTTTTATCAACACCCTGCGAGTTAGTGATGCTGTTGCTGCTTTTGTCATTTTACTTGTATTTATAGTTGTTACTGTTTAGCCACTTTGCTTGTTTTTTAATCTGTTTTATTTTATCACCACTCTCTGAGTCAGTGATGATGTTGCTGATGCTGTTGTTGTTATTTTACTTGCAATGATAGCTGTTACTGTTCAGCCACTTTGCTTGTTTTTTTTTTGTTTTTGTTTTGTTTGTTTGTTTGTTTGTTTTTTTATATATCCTCTGAGTTAGTGATGCTGTTGTTGTTATTATGCTTTCAATGAGAGCTGTTACTGTTCACCCACTTTGTTTGTTTATAATCTGTTTTATTTTATCAACACTCTCTGAGTCAGTGATGCTGATGCTGATGCTGTTGTTGTTATTATGCTTGCAGTGAGAGTTGTTACTGTTCACCCACTTTGCTTGCTTATTGTCTATTTTATTTTGTCAACACTCTCTGAGTCAGTGATGCTGATGCTGATGCTGTTGTTGTTATTATGCTTGCAATGAGAGTTGTTACTGTTCACCCAATTTGCTTGTTTTGTTTTTTTATTTGTTTTTTTGTTTGTTTTTGTTTTGCTTGTTTTTTTTTATCAATACCCTCTGAGTCAGTGATGCTGTTGCTGTTGTTGTTGTTGTTGTTATAGTTGCAATGAGTGTTTGTTAATGTTCCCCCACTTGGCTTGTACTTTTGTTTTCTTTTTTGTTATGTCAACACTCTCTGAGTCAGTGATGCTGATGCTGTTGTTATTATGCTTGCAATGAGAGTTGTTACTGTTGTAGTTATGTCTGTCATTTGTCCTTGTTAGCAAGTTCTATTTGCCCTCTCTTGCCTTTTTTCAACACAGTTTCTTTCTTTGAGTCATATGGTTGCGAGATCCTCTCAAACTCCATCTCTTTATTTATTTGTTTCTTTTTTTTTTTTTTTTTTCTCATTCTCCTTCTCATAATAGCAATCACTGCTGCCACCATGCATGTAATGCTAGTTGCTCTCATTCTTTTTCATTTGCTAGTGGAAACTTTGTTTCTTCTTGTTGCTCTCTTTTCTTTCTTTTTTCTCTTTTGCAGAGGATTCGAAAAAACACAGCTCTTCCCTGCAGTTGTAAACATTCCAGGATTCCAGGATGCAGGCAGAAGAAAAACACTCTCACTAACTGTCTTCTTTTTTTTAGCATAAACCGTTGCAAACAAACACCTGAACATGTCTTCTTCACAAGAAAACAACACTGTTGTTGCCCCTTCTCCGAACTCTAAAGCGAAAAAAAAGAAAAGAAGGCAGTCACAAGAACAGAGAGACTTAAAGCTCAAAAACAAAGTCAGGGCCGCATTAGTTGCAGCGTGTGGCTCCGTAAACAGGGTTGTACCTTTCTATGGTACCAAGAAGAGGTACGCTGTTAGCTGTCCGATGCCTTTGTGCAAACATTCCTCCACAAGCATTAAAAGACACTTGACTAAAAAAGATCATTCTTGGACTTTGGATGAAGCTTCCATCTTTTACTCTGCAATGGTCAGGAAGTTTCAGCATGCTCGTCTCGAACGCAAGTCCGGCTGTCCAAAACCTTACCCCTGTTTGCAATGTTGGAAGTATTACGACCGACTGGACATACACTTGAAAGAGACTCATTTCTACGATTCCAAGACGATCAAACAAAAGATTGCAGAGGCAAAGCGATACGACAACGACAAGCTCTATGTCCCTCAATTTATTCGACCTGCCTTCTTTGGTATTAAGCCAGTAGCTGAACAAGCGTCTGCATCAGGCTCTGCATCCTCTGCTCCTGGGCCTTCCTCCTCTTTTTCTTCTCCGGTTCTTTCCTCTGATCCTCTTTTAAGCTTGCCCTCATCAGTTGCTGGTTCGTCCGAGGCTCCTTCTGCAAACCACTGCACCTCTGTAGAAAACAAAGAGCTGAACACCGAATCCGTCCTAGACTCTGATTTTAATTCCTTAAAGCACTTGGTTTCCAACTCCTCCGTCTTGACAGAAGATAAGAGACTCTTGTTTCAGCTGGACAAAGATGCTTTTCACTTTTATTACCAGTCAGCAGATGAGCTCTTCAGAGATTTTGAAAAGTGGCTTGTGGTAGCCAACAACAACACTTTGTCACAAGCAAAGATCTACAAAAATGCAGTTGTTGAAATATTGACATGTTGTGACAGCACGCTGACGCTGCACCCGAACGCTCTCACCAATTCCAACGTTTTGGAGGATAGATACTTTTCCATGCACTTTAAAAACATTCAGCTCAATTCCAAGCTGAGTGAACTTGACCAAACAAAAGCCATGTCTTGTCACACGTTGTACAACCGCCTTGTCTACCTTTGTCTCCTGTTTCGTTTCAGTGAAGCCAGGAATGTCTATTTCGGACTTTCTCATGAGGCCATCCGACGTTTGCGCTGCAAGGTGGAGGAGTTACAAAAAGTGCTGAGGCCCTTTCGTTCTTTGAGGAGGAGCCTTGTGAAAAGCAAAAAATGCATCAACATCATCAATGTCAGTTTGCTGAACGAATATGGCAAGTCTGCATACGTAAGACAGTTAGTGGAATCGATTAGAAAGCCGTCTCTTACACCGACTAGAGACAATGCTGTGTCTCTACGAAACCATCTTCTGCTCTCTGTCACTGTAATTAACAGTTTAAGAAAATCTAACATTGCTCTTTTAAACATTAGAGACTACATGGCTGCTGAGAAGAGTGAGTGTGGATATTGCATTGTGCAAGAGCGCTACAAAACAGCATACAAGTACGGAGCCAAAAACATTCTAGTGCCGAACGACTTGAAAGTGTTGATCGATATTTATTTGCTGAGATACAGAGACCTTCTTGTCAACGACTCTCACTACATGGCTGCAGACACCAAGACTGTTTTGGAGTTGAGCGACTGCTACAGGCCCCTTTTTCCATCGATGAGACCCAACAAAGACGAATGTGTGACACTCGGTGCAACTAGAGTGCCTGTTTACCAGATGGGTTCCTCTGCTATCTCCTCTTGCCTGACGTCCTGCTTCAGAAAAAGCCAAGTAAACATTCCCATGAAGCGTCTTACTCCCACTTGCATTCGCGGTTCGATAGCCACTTACTTTGCCAACAACAGCAAAGAAGATCGCGAGCGGTTTGCTACACTCTACATGAAGCACAGCAGGAACACAATGGATAGCTTTTATGTGTCCCAGTGGAACGCTGCAGAGGAGTTGCGCTTTGCCCTGGGCATCGGACAGTCCTTCGGAGTCATAGAGTCTTTGACTGTTGAAAAGTCTGAGAGACCACCAAAGAAGGAGAAGGATGTGATGGACTGGCTCCAAACTAATGCAGAGGAGTACGGTTTTCATGAGGTTGAGGACATCTTTGAGGAAGATTTAGACTCCGGTTCTGACTCTGAAGAATGTGCTGCTACTTTCAGCTGTACCACAGTGGTTCCGTTTTCTCCAGCTGTAGAAAACAATGTTCCTTTAGAGGATAGCAACGACCATGCCGTAGATTTCTTGTGTGAACCTACCTCAACTCCTGTTTCGTCTGTTCCATCTGAACAAACAATCGCTGGTCCAGTTCTTGAACTATCCCCTGCTCTTGCACAACTAGTTCCTAACGAACAAGCTGTTTGTATGGATGTAGATCAGACTCTAGCTGTTCCTGTTGGCACAGCTTGTTCTCCTCTTGCATTAACATTATTTCCTGATGAACCGGATTTTATTGAACACCATGCAAAACTTTCTCCAGTTTACTTTAATGAGCAAGTGGTTGCCAAACCTGTTTCTGCTTCTCCTTCTCAGCAAGTCGCTTTCTGTCCTTCAAAAGAGGTCTTTTCTGTTCCTCTGACTCCTAGCCTTGTTGCTTTTCAGCAAACATTGGCCAAACCCAGTTTGTTTCTTTCATCTGATCCAGTTTCAGCTGTTCCTGTCCAACAGGCTGGTACTGTTCTTGCAAAGCAGCTCTCACCTTATGCTGTTCAATCTGTTGGTAGCCTATTTAGCCAAAGTCTTGCCTCTACATCCAGAGGTAAATTCTTTTTGATTTTTGATTTTTGATTTTTATGCAAATCTCAACACGCTTTCAAAAAATGAAAATGCCCAAATCAACTCCTTGCCCTATTGTTATTGTTAGAGCTGTAAAAAAAACAAAACAAAACAAAAAAACAACACAGAAGTGTGTATGTATTTGTTGCAGGACTAATTCTGTGATTGCTTAAATGTTTATACAAGTGAATGATACTAAAACTGATTATGTTTTAGAAGTAAAAGATCCAAGAAGAAAAAAAATCAAGTTGGAAATGCCATCTTTCACTCAAGAACTCATCGGTAATGTAAAACCTAATTTATACAAAGATATATAAACACAAACCTCTTCTTGCACAATTTCAGATGGTTAACTGTTAACAAAAACTAGCCATCATTGCTAAGTGCACTTTTAGAAAGTTGTGTCTACCCGATTTCTAATGATGAAGTTAGAAACATCACCGTTAGAAATCATGCACAGCTTGTTATCATCTCTAACACTTAGAAACTGTTGATGGTTTTTATGAATTAGAAAAATGAACATGGTTTTATTTTATTTCAGGATCAACTCAGCCAAGAACAAAGGAAAACAAAGCAGAAGTTAGCCAATGCCATTTAGGTAATCTTTCAAAAACCAGTTATTGCTATCAGTGCAAACAATAAGGTCAACAAAAAAAAAATAAATAAAAAAACAGAATAAATCTTGTCTTACTTCAGAACCAAATGAATATTTGATTTAATCACTTTGTGTTATGACTTGAGTTTGTAAAATTTTAGATGAAATAGTTGAAGAGCTGAATGCTTGCCCTGGCCACAACGAATGGTTCAACACCAGAAGTTTTCCACGATGTGCAGCTTTGGTGTTGGCATACATCTTGCAAGACGTGTTTACAGATGTAAGCTCAAGTTGCTCGTACAAAGATTACCTTGGCATCTTGGCAAATCATAGCAGTGACAAGCTCATTCATGTCTTGCAAAAGTACTCCTACCAAAGCCATATTAAAGACAAAATTAAAAACATGAAGCTAAAAATTCAAAAAGAGGGTAGTTTAGAAAAGTTTGTTCAATATGGCAATATCGTGAAACCATTTATGTAGTTTAGATAAGTTTGTTCAGTTTGGCAATAAAGATGGGCCTTTTGTGTAGTTTGTTTTATCTATGCTTTTGCAAATATTTTTATCTGTTTCGCTAAAGACATAATAAACAAGAAGTTCTGTTAAACTGTTCTCACATTTCTTATTTAAAGATAGTTCAAACTTTTTTTTATCTTTAAAAAAAAAAAAAAGAAGTCGTTTTGTTATTCTGTGAAAACTTTTAATAGAGTTGCATTTAGAATTACTTCTGATGTTTTTAAGAGTTTGTTAAAAAGCAAAATAATATTTCCTGTGATGTTAAACTGCATAAGTGAAATTTAAAAAAGGAAAACTGCTCCAACCATTTTTCGGAAAAAGAAATCAAAAAGTTCCTTATTTTAAAAGATCTAGACATCCATTTCTTCTTCAGCAAAATAGCGAGGCTTTTTTATGAACTCTTACTCTCTATTTTTTCATATCTTTACACAAAGGATTTTGTTTAGATCAATGTAAACATACATAGAAGTATATTATGTTTTTTTTTTTTTTTTTGTTTTTATGCAGTCTAACTTTTGTTTCACTTCTATTTTATTTTACGTTTATCTTGTATTTTATCATGCCTTATTGGTTTTTGCGTTTTGTGATGTCAAGCTGCGTAAGCTAAACTTAAAAGGGGAAAACTACGCTAACTTTTCTTTGAAAAAATATTCAAGAAGTACCTTAAACGAAAGAGAAAGCACACGAATCTTGCCATCCAATTCTTCTTCTGCAAAGTAGCGAGGCTTTTTATGTACTTTTGCTCTCTAATTTATCTCTATTTACGCAAAGGGTTTTATTTCAATGTAAACACGTATAAAAGAATACTTTGTTAAAAATAATGTTAAAGGAGTTGCGTAAAAAAAAACGTCTGAATAAAGTTTCTTTACAAAAAAAACAACTAAGAAACAAGCGCGCCTAAGAAAAACCAGATCGCGATTCACTAAGTCAAAAAACGAAAGAAACAAAGTTTAAAAGGTCTTTCTAGACAACAAATTCTATTTTTGGCAATGCAGTTTTTGTATTTATGCAACCTAACTTTTGTTTGACTTCTATTTTATTTTACGTTTACCTTGTATTTTATCTTGCCTTTTTGTGTTTTGTGATGTCAAGCTACATAATCTAAACTTAAAAGAAGGAAACTAGGCTAACTTTTCTAGTAGAATATTATGTTGTTGGTTTTGTATGCAGCCTAACTTTAGTTTCATCTATATTTTATTTTGCGTTTATCTTATATTTTATCTTGTCTTTTTGAGTTTTGTATTTTGTGATGTCAAGCTACATAATTTAAACTTAAAAGAAGAAAACTAGGCTAACTTTTCTTTGAAAAATTGTTCAAAAACTACCTTACACCGATAGAGATAGCTCACGAATTTAAAAAGTTGCATCTATTCATCTTCTTCTTCAGCAAAGTAAAGCTTTTTATGCACTTTTACTCTCTAACTTACCTATATTTGCGTAAAGGATTTTATTTAATTCAATTTAAACATAACTAGTAGAATATTATGTTGTTGGTTTTGTATGCAGCCTAACTTTAGTTTCATCTATATTTTATTTTGCGTTTATCTTATATTTTATCTTGTCTTTTTGAGTTTTATATTTTGTGATGTCAAGCTACATAAGCTAAACTTTAAAGAGGAAATTTACGCTAACCTGTCTTTGAAAAACTATTCAAAAACTACCTTTAACAAAGTAGCGAGGCTTTTTATGCGCTTTTACTCTCTAACATACCTATTTTTGCGCAAAGGATTTTATTTAATTCAATTTAAACATGCCTAGTAGATTATTATGTTGTTGGTTTTTTATGCAGCCTAACTTTAGCTACATCTATTTTTCATTTTACGTTTGTCTTATATTTTATTTTATCTTTTTGTGTTCTGTGATGTCAAGCTACATAAGCTAATGTTAAAAGAGGAAAGCTGCGCTAACCTTTCTTTGAAAAACTATTCGAAATCTATTTTTGAGATAATCTAGATTTAAAAGAGGAACACTACGCTAATTTTGCTTTGAAAAAACTCTCGAAAACTAACTTATTCGATAGAGATAGCACACAAATTTAAAAAATTGTATCTACTCATCCACTTCTTCTACAGCAAAGTACTGAGGCTTTTTATGCACTTTTATTCTCTAACATACCTATATTTGCGCAAAGGATTTTATTTAACTCAATGTAAACATACATAGAAGAGTATTGTTACCCGTTTGTTTTATGCAGCCTAACTTTAGTTTCATCTATACATTATATTGCTTTACCTTATATTTTATCTTGCCTTTGTTAGTTTTGTGTTTTGTTATGTCAAGCTTCATAATCTAATCTTAAAAGGGGAAAACTGCGCTAACTTTTCTTTGAAAAAGTACTCAAAAAGGACCTAAATCGATATAGATAGCTCACAATTTTAAAAAGTTGCATATAGTCATCTTCTTCTTCAGCAAAGTATCGAGGCTTTTTATGGATTTTTACTCTAACTTTCCTATATTTGCGCAAAGGACATTATTTAATTCAACTTAAACATGCCTAGTAGATTATTATGTTGTTGGTTTTTTATGCAGTCTAAACTTTGTTACATCTATATTTTACGATTAACTTATATTTTATCTTGCCTTTTTGAGCTTTGTGTTCTGTGATGTCAAGCTACATAGTCTAAACATAAAAGAGGAAAACTACGCTAAACTTGCTTTGAAAAACTATTCAAAAACTACCTTTAACAAAGTAGCGAGGCTTTTCATGCACTTTTACTCTCTAACATACCTACATTTGCGCAAAGGATTTTATTTAATTCAATTTAAACATGCCTAGTAGATTATTATGTTGTTGGTTTTTTATGCAGCCTAACTTTAGTTTCATCTATATTATGTTTTAGGTTTATCATATATTTTATCTTTTCTTTTTGAGTTTTGAGTTTTGTGATGCCAAGCAACTTAAGCTAAACTTAAAAGTGGAATGCTACGCTAACCTTTCTTTGAAAATCTATTCATAAACTACCCTAGACAAAAGCTAGATTTAAAAGAGGAAAACTACACTATTTTTACTTTGAAAAAACTTTCGAAAACTACCTTAATCGATAGAGATAGCACACGATTTTAAAAAATTGCATATAGTCATCCACTACTTCTGCAGCAAAGTAGCGAGGCTCTTTATGCACTTTTTCTCACTAGTTTGCTTATATTTACGCAAAGGAATTCATTTAATTCAATCCAAACATATATAGAAGATTATTATGTTACGATTTTTTTTTTCTTTTATGCAGCCTAACATTTATTTCACCTACATTTTATTTTACGATTAACTTTTATATTACCTTTCCTTTTAGTGTTTTGTGTTTTGTGATGTCAAGCTACATAAGCCAAACTTTAAAGAGGAAAACTACGCTAAGCTTTCTTTGAAAAACTATTCAAAAACTACCTTAAACAAAGTAGCGAGGCTTTTTATGCACTTTTACTCTCTAACATACCTACATTTGTGCATAGGGTTTTATTAGATTCTAGTAGGTTATTACGTTGTTGTTTTTTTATGCAGTCTAACTTTAGCTTCATCTATATTTTATTTTACGTTTATCTTATATTTTATTTTGTCTTTTTGAATTTTGTGTTTTGTGATGTCAAGCTACATAAGCTAAACTTAAAAGAGGAAAGCTACGCTAACCTTTCTTTGAAAAGCTGTTCAAAAACTACCTTAGACATAATCTAGATTTAAAAGAGAAAGACTACGCTATTTTTGCTTTGAAAAATCTTTCGAAAACTACCTTAATCGATAGAGATAGCACAGGATTTTAAAAAGTTGTATCTAGTCATCCACTTCTTTCACAGCAAAGTAGCGAGGCTTTCTATGCGCTTTTACTCTCTAACATACCTATTTTTGCGCAAAGGATTTTATTTAATTCAATTTAAACATGCCTAGTAGATTATTATGTTGTTGGTTTTTTATGCTGCCTAACTTTAGCTACATCTATTTTTCATTTTACGTTTGTCTTATATTTTATTTTATCTTTTTGTGTTCTGTGATGTCAAGCTACATAAGCTAATGTTAAAAGAGGAAAGCTGCGCTAACCTTTCTTTGAAAAACTATTCGAAATCTATTTTTGAGATAATCTAGATTTAAAAGAGGAACACTACGCTAATTTTGCTTTGAAAAAACTCTCGAAAACTACCTTATTCAATAGAGATAGCACACAAATTTAAAAAATTGTATCTACTCATCCACTTCTTCTTTTTATGGATTTTTACTCTCTTATTTACCCAAATTTGCGCAAAGGACTTTACTTAATTCAACTTAAACATGTCTAGTAGATTATTAAGTTGTTTGTTTTTTATGCAGCCTAACTTTAGTTTCATTTATATTTTATTTTACGTTTATCTGATACTTTATCTTGTCTTTTTGTGTGTTGTTTTGTCAAGCTACATAAGCTAAACTTAAAAGTGGAAAAGTACGCTAACCTTTCTTTGAAAATCTATTCAAAAACTGCCTTAGACATAAGCTAGATTTAAAAGAGGAAGACTACGCTATTTATGCTTTTAAAAAACTTTCGAAAAATACCTTAATCCATTGAGGTAGTGCACGAATTTACAAAGTTGTATCTAGTCATCCACTTCTTCTATAGCAAAGTAGCGAGGCTTTTTATGCACTTTTGCGTTCTAATTTATCTCTGTTTACGCATATGGTTTTTGTTTATTTCTATGTAATGATATACAAAAGAGTATTTTGTTAAAGATTATGCTGCAGGAGCTGCGTAAAAAAACTCTGGCGACCTTTCCTTAAGAAAAAAGCAACTGAAAGACATGTGCGCCTTAGAAAATTCAAATCGCGATTCACCAAATTAAAAGACGAAAAGAACGACCTTTAAAAGCTCTCACTAGACATTTGTGTTTATGATAGGCAATGCAGTTTTTGATTTTATGCAGCCTAACATTTGTTTCATCTATATCTTATTTTACGTTTATCTTATACTTTATCTTGCCTTTTTGAGTTTAGTATTTTGTGATGTCATGCTAAATAAACTATACTTTGCTAATTTTTATTTGAAAAAATATTCAAAAACTACCTGAATTATAAGCTAGATCTAAAGGAGGAAAACTACGCTAACTTTTCTTTAAAAAAAATATTTAAAAACTACCTTAAACATAAGCTATATCCAAAAGAGGAAAACTATGCTAACTTTTCTTTAAAAAAATATTTAAAAACTACCTTAAACATAAGCTAGATCTAAAAGAGGAAAACTACGCTAACTTTTCTTTGAAAAAATACTCAAAAACTACCTTAAACATAAGCTAGATCTAAAAGAGGAAAACTACGCTAACTTTTCTTTGAAAAAATACTCAAAAACTACCTTAAACATAAGCTAGATCTAAAAGAGGAAAACTACGCTAACAATTCTTTGAAAAAATATTCGAAAACTACCTTTAAACATGATTTAGATTTAATAGATGAAAACTACGCTAACATTTCTTTGAAAAAACATTCAAAAACTACCTTTAAACATGATTTAAATTTAATAGATGAAAACTACGCTAACATTTCTTTGAAAAAACATTCAAAAACTACCTTTAAACATGATTTAAATTTAAAAAAGGAAAACTACGCTAACATTTCTTTGAAAAAATATTCAAAAAGTACCTTAATCGAAAGAGATAGCACACGAAATTAAAAAGTTGCATTTAGTCATCCGTTTCTTCTTCATCAAAGTAGCGAGGCGTTTATGCACTTTTTATTCTCTAAGTTATCTCTACTTACGCAAATGGCTTTTGTTTATTTCAATGTAAAACTTTTCAAAAGAGTATTTTGTTAAAGATTATGCTGCAGGGGCTGTGTAAGAAAACTCTGGTGACCTTTCTTTAAGAAAAAGCAACTAAAGTAGATGTGCGCCTAAGAAAATCCAAATTGCGATTCACTAAATTAAAAGACATATACAACAAACTTTAAAAGTGAAACTATTTTTACAAGCGTATTTGGTAAAGATGAAATGTTCTTATGACATTTTAACGTTACGAAAGGGATTTTCTTCTGTTCAAATATTTATTACAATTTAAAGTGTTAAATAATGTTACAGAAACGACCTAAAACGCCTGTTGTATTAATTTAAACGAACAAAATAGATAAAAAAAAAGAAAAACTATCATTAAAAAAAAAAAAGTAAAAAAAGAAAAGAAATAGAAGTTGAGGAAAAATAAAAATAAGAACTTCTAACAAAGAGCTCTTCTTTTTATTTTTCAGATTTTAGATGCTTAATTCCTTGAATGAAAAGTTGAACTGATGACTCACTACTAAGGTTGTTCCTAGCCTTCCGTTCTCAAACTAGGCCATTCTGAGAGGCTGTTTGATTAAGTACCGTTGATAGTAGTATCGCACGTAAGAGACTTCTAAAACTCTGATTATTATTAATTCCTGGAATGAAGAGATGACTTCATACTCACTAACGAGGTTGTTCTTAGCCATCCGTTCTTAAACTAAGCAAAACAGTGAAGTTGTTTGATTAAGTATCACAGTTTGCTGATTTGCACATGCACCATTGCCGAAACTGTGATGCTTGGTTCCTTGATTGGATTGAAGAAGCTCATCACCATGCATTTTACAAGCTGTCCGTTGTTATGTTTTGCAATTCAGTGGTTCTGTTTTGCAATTCATTTTCTGTTTGTTTAAGTATCATCGATGGTGGTGTCGTGCATGCAAACTTTCCGAAACTCTGATGCTTGTTTTTCTTGAATGGAGAGATGAGCTTATACTTTAGGTGACTTTTAAAACTGCAGTAATTAGTGCCTCGAATGGAAAAACGAACTCATTCATTACAGACCAAGGTTGTTCCTGGCCATCCGTTAACATATTAGGCAACAGTACAGCGAAGCTGTTTGTTTTACAAGCTTTTGTCGTTTCGAGAAATCACTACATTAAGCATTCGATGGTGATACACGACTGATGGCCAGGTTCTGATTTTCGAATGAAAAGAAGAGTCGCATCCGACCACCGGTCGGCTTTCGACGCAAAACAGCTGTACACACTCGTCCAACGATCCAGTGACTAACTGTTGCAACGAGAAAGTTAGCTTTATTTGTCGTGCAGATTGTCCGCTTTGACGTAAAATGCTAGAAATTTGCTGAACGCTCGGTTTGCGCCGCCCAAGAGTCATTCTGTTTCTGCGTTGCCAGCGTCTGTCGGCTAAATACAACTGTAGACTCCGCGCAAGCTTTTTCACCGCAAAAGTTGTACAGAGCCACACCGAAGGCTAAAATCGACTTTAAGGTCGAAGGTTAAAATCGACCCTAGAGGTTTGAAAACGACGTCACGAAATTTTCAAGACATCATCGAAGAAAATTACGGCGGCCAGATGCAACTCTTAGTACTAACTCTACTAATCTTAGTACGTTAAGCATTCCAGTCGAGAGATCAGACGTTTTTTCGTCACCTAAGAGACCGGCCGATGCGTTTGCGACGCTGCGGAAAGAAAGAAGATGGCAAACCACAGGGTTGTTACCGTAACAAACCTCCGTGAGTACCTCCATCTCGAGTGGCTTTTGAAGAAACGTTCGTTTTAAACTCAAAGGGATGGTTGTTAAAGCTCACAAACGCCTGGTTAACGATTTTCTAACGGCAGACACCGTGTTTACAATGGATACAGACCGATTAACTGAGCCCAAAGCGCAAGATCTATCAGAAAACTCCTCTAGGTCGATGCAACGAGACGACTAGACACGTGCGTCTAAAGGCATTTTACAATTGAAGGACGCCCCTCGTGGGCCCTTTAACCTTAACACTAAACTCCTGCTTGATATCCTCGTCCCCAGGTTTCCAAACCGTAACCCCAACCCCCTCTAATCCTAACCCCCTTACCCTCTAACTCTCCCCCCTCAAAAAAACAAAAAACATAAAAAAGCAAACAAAACGAAAAAAAAACTTGCTTCCCTCCTCACTTTTAGCTCTAGGATGCAACACCTTTTTGCCGCCCTCCGCTAGAAGGGAGTAGGGAGTAACGAAAGCTTGACATCAAAGTAGCGTTTCGTATGAGATTTGTTTGCCAAAATTTGAGCGTTTTTAAAAAAGCCAAGACTTCGTCAGAGGGGTTTCTTCTTTTCTCCTAAAGCTATCGATCGATTAAAAAGCTCAAAGCAAAGAAATTCAAAACAAAATACAAAAACGGGAAGTTTTAGTTTCTGCACCACAAGCCAAGCACTAGTTCAAACTGGAGATAATAAAAGGAAATCGAATGATCTCACTTCTCAAACCACTGAGCTGCCATTGGTCGGCAGTCTCTTGTTTGGAGACCATTGAGCTGCCATTGGTTGGCTGTTTAATCGTTGCGATTGGTCGGCAGTTTTATCGTTGGAGACCATTGAGAGATATAAAAGGAATTTTTTTTTTGAGCACAACATTAAACGTTAAATCGTTAGATGTTGTTATAAAGGCACCATTAGAATGCGATGTCCTCAAATATTTTCCTCGATATTTTAATAAGTAAACAAAAACAAAACTAAGTCTTGCAACTGGCGAAAACTTTCAATAAGCAAACAAAGCAACAACTTTCCTTTCGAGTTTTTTACATTTTAAACAAAAGACAAACAAAGAAAAAAAAAAAACAAACAAAAACAAAAACAAAAACAAAAAAACAAAACAAAAACAAAACAGAAAAGGGAGAATGAGTGAGTCGACTGATTTCGCTCAACTGTCTTAAACGAGAAGTCATAAACGTTTGCTTGTGCCAGCAAGTTGCAAATTAAGTTGTAAATGAACTGCACCGCAAAAGCTTAACCACAGTTTATTAAGCATATTAAGCCTTTGCTGACATGTTAAGACATTTTAAGCCTTTGCTATTATCATGAGGCTTTTGCTCCACGAGCCAAAAAAGTACGCTAGAGTTGACAAACTGCATCGCGGTCGAAAAGTGTAATTACGCCAACACTTTTATCCGTTTTAAGCATTTCGTTTTCGCACGAACAACAATTAAAGCAGCTCGTTGAGCTTAACGACGTTCGTATTTTTTTTCGAAGCCAAAACTTCGGCTATAAGTAGAATGAAGAGGCACTTCGAAAAACAACAAAGCTGTTCGCAGTCGATAGCAACGAGCGACAACATCTCTGCGAGTCTGGCATCAAGGTAAACAGTTTTTTTTTACATTTTCATTTGTAAGTGCCACTTTTGTGTACATTATGTATTCAAAAATTTCTTGCTGACGCTAGATTTTTCGTTTTCAATGAACAACAGTTGCAACCTCTAGTCGTTTGCTAAAACAGCTTGCTAGGACAACCAAATCAATCATATGTTGTGAAAATTTCTTTTTGTTCAACTGACTAAGGAAGATCGAGCGAACGCTTTTTTTTTTATAACTTGTTTGTATCATATTGCTATTAAGAAAACAGCGTTGTGTATACTAAACGTGACATAATTGGCAATTATCCGTAACTAAAAATAAGATAGAAATTACAAACTTGATACCATATTTTAATTACTCTAACAAAACTAGACGTCATCGCGTGAGAAAATAAATGTTCATAACACATAACCTATTTTTTTGTTTTTTTTTTCTTCTCTTTTTTCCTTTTAATCTCTTTTCTTTCGTCCAAAAAGCGTTTTGATTTTTGCCTCGCCACAAGCGATGAAATCGATAAAAAAACCTGCTCGGACATTCTCAATTCTCAACAACAAAAGCAATCAAAGTTCTAGCTCTCGAGCACGTGCGCCGACAGGTTGATGAAACCGTTCAAATATGCTCGATCGCTAGAATTTAAAGAAAGAAACAAGCCAGAAACAAACCAAAATAAAAAAAACAAAAACAAAAATGGACATCTTTAGAACGCTTAAATTTTATAAAATATTTTCCTCTGCGTTTTTAACCAGCTAAACTGTCGTAAAGTTTTTTCGGTGCAGTTCATTTAAAAAACTTAGTTTTCAACTTTTAAACGTTTTAGACTTCTCGTTTAAGGCAGTCGAAAGAAATGAGTCGACTCACTCTCTCTCTCCCTATTCGGTTTTGTTTTTGTTTATTTGTTTTTGTTTTTTCTTCGTTTGCCTTCGTTTGCCTTTGTTTGCTTTTGGAAAAGTTGTCGCCATGCGAGACTTAGTTTTTTTTTTTTTTTGCTCAAATTGAGCACAAGTGAGTTTCTAGTCTTGAAAGTGTGCAAAGTGTGGGCCAATCTGGTGGCTGGAGTGATGACACGTGAATGCTGGAAATTCCAGACTTTGAGCGGATTCAGCGTACATAGAAAGAAAATGTAGCATTCACGTGGGTCTCTCCTAAGCGTGCCATTGGTCGGTCTGCTGTCCTTAAGTACCCCCCTCCCCCCCCTCAACGTCACGTTTGCTCAACTTTCTCGGTCTTTGGCGCCCAGAGAAAGCTTGAGGAAGGATAAAAAATGGCGAGGTTTCGGTACTGCGTTTTCTGTTTTTCTTATTTGTTTTTGTTTGTTTGCTTGTTTGTTTGTTTGTTTGTTTGTTAATTTTTTTAATTTTTTTTTTTTTGTTTGTTTGTTTCGTTCGTTTGTTTGTTTGTTTGTTTCGTTTGCTTCGTTTGTTTTGTGATGTTTTGTTTTCCCTTCTTGATGGCACAAAACAGAAGCAAACAAGACTTTCGGTTATATTCGGTTATATTCGGTTCAATAAAAGTTTGTTGGTTTCTGCACAACAACAACAACAACCACAACAACAAAAGTCCCTCTGTCCCTCAAAAGCAGTTTCTCCTCTGTCCTAAAGAAGAGCCTCTTTGTAATCGATCTTGTCTGAATGCAGCTCTCCTTTTGCCTACAGGTTTTTATTCCAACCCTTTTGTTGTTGTTAGTGCCATGTTGTTGTTATTGTTATACTCTGTAAAAGCAGTTGTTGCTGTTGTACTTGTTTGTTGTTTCTAAAGACACTGTTGTTGCTGCTGTTAGCGCTGTTAGTAATCACCCACTTGGCTTGTATTTTTGTTTCTTGTTTTTGTTTTTTGTTTTATTTATAAACACTCTCTGAGTAAGTGATGCTGTTGCTGTTGTTGTTGTTACAGTTGCAATGAGTGTTTGTTAATGTTCCCCCACTTGGCTTGTACTTTTGTTTTCTGTTTTGTTTTGTTTTTTTTTTGTTTTTGTTTTTTTTTTCTCAACACTCTCTGAGTAAGTGATGCTGTTGCTGTAGTCGTTGTTATAGTTGCAATGAGTGTTTGTTAATGTTCACCAACTTGGCTTGTTTATAATCTATTTTATTTTATCAACACTCTCTGAGTCAGTGATGGTGTTGCTGTTGCTGTTGTCGTTATTATGCTTGCAATGGGAGTTGTTACTGTTCACCCACTTTGCTTGTTTTGTTTTTATTTCTTTATTTTATCAACACCCTTTGAGCCAGTGATGCTGTTGCTGTTGTTGTTGTTATAGTTGCAATGAGTGTTGTTAATGTTCACCCACTTTGCTTGTGTTTTTGTTTTTGTTTATCAACACCCTTTGTGTCAGTGATGCTGTTGCTGTTGTTCTTATTACAGTTGCAATGAGTGTTTGTTAATGTTCACCAACTTGGCTTGTTTATAATCTATTTTGTTTTATCAACACTCTCTGAGTCAGTGATGCTGATGCTGTTGTTGTTATTGTGCTTGCAATAAGTGTTGCTAATGTTCACCCACTTTGCTTGTTTTGTTTGTGCTTTTGTTTTTGTTTATCAACACCCTTTGAGTCACTGATGCTGTTGCTGTTGGTGTTATTATAGTTGCAATGAGTGTTAATGTTCACCCACTTTGCTTGCTTTGTTTGTTTGTTGCTTTTTTTTTTTATCAACACCCTGCGAGTTAGTGATGCTGTTGCTGCTTTTGTCATTTTACTTGTATTTATAGTTGTTACTGTTCAGCCACTTTGCTTGTTTTTTAATCTGTTTTATTTTATCACCACTCTCTGAGTCAGTGATGATGTTGCTGATGCTGTTGTTGTTATTTTACTTGCAATGATAGCTGTTACTGTTCAGCCACTTTGCTTGTTTTGTTTGTTTGTTTGTTTGTTTTTTTTATCAATATCCTCTGAGTAAGTGATGCTGTTGCTGTTGTTGTTGTTATAGTTGCAATGAGTGTTTGTTAATGTTCCCCCCCTTGGCTTGTACTTCTGTTTTCTGTTTTGTTTTGTTTTTGTTTTTTTTGTTGTTTTTTTTCTCAACACTCTCTGAGTAAGTGATGCTGTTGCTGTAGTCGTTGTTATAGTTGCAATGAGTGTTTGTTAATGTTCACAAACTTGGCATGTTTATAATCTATTTTATTTTATCAACACTCTCTGAGTCAGTGATGCTGATGCTGTTGTTGTTATTATGCTTGCAATAAGTGTTGTTAATGTTCACCCACTCTGCTTGTTTTGTTTGTGCCTTTGTTTTTGTTTTATCAACACCCTTTGAGTCACTGATGCATCTCTCTGGTGTTATTATAGTTGCAATGAGTGTTAATGTTCACCCACTTTGCTTGCTTTATTTGTTTGTTGCTTTTTTTTTTATCAACACCCTGCGAGTTAGTGATGCTGTTGCTGCTTTTGTCATTTTACTTGTATTTATAGTTGTTACTGTTTAGCCACTTTGCTTGTTTTTTAATCTGTTTTATTTTATCACCACTCTCTGAGTCAGTGATGATGTTGCTGATGCTGTTGTTGTTATTTTACTTGCAATGATAGCTGTTACTGTTCAGCCACTTTGCTTGTTTTTTTTTTGTTTTTGTTTTGTTTGTTTGTTTGTTTGTTTTTTTATATATCCTCTGAGTTAGTGATGCTGTTGTTGTTATTATGCTTTCAATGAGAGCTGTTACTGTTCACCCACTTTGTTTGTTTATAATCTGTTTTATTTTATCAACACTCTCTGAGTCAGTGATGCTGATGCTGATGCTGTTGTTGTTATTATGCTTGCAGTGAGAGTTGTTACTGTTCACCCACTTTGCTTGCTTATTGTCTATTTTATTTTGTCAACACTCTCTGAGTCAGTGATGCTGATGCTGATGCTGTTGTTGTTATTATGCTTGCAATGAGAGTTGTTACTGTTCACCCAATTTGCTTGTTTTTGTTTTTTTATTTGTTTTTTTGTTTGTTTTTGTTTTGCTTGTTTTTTTTTATCAATACCCTCTGAGTCAGTGATGCTGTTGCTGTTGTTGTTGTTGTTGTTATAGTTGCAATGAGTGTTTGTTAATGTTCCCCCACTTGGCTTGTACTTTTGTTTTCTTTTTTGTTATGTCAACACTCTCTGAGTCAGTGATGCTGATGCTGTTGTTATTATGCTTGCAATGAGAGTTGTTACTGTTGTAGTTATGTCTGTCATTTGTCCTTGTTAGCAAGTTCTATTTGCCCTCTCTTGCCTTTTTTCAACACAGTTTCTTTCTTTGAGTCATATGGTTGCGAGATCCTCTCAAACTCCATCTCTTTATTTATTTGTTTCTTTTTTTTTTTTTTTTTTCTCATTCTCCTTCTCATAATAGCAATCACTGCTGCCACCATGCATGTAATGCTAGTTGCTCTCATTCTTTTTCATTTGCTAGTGGAAACTTTGTTTCTTCTTGTTGCTCTCTTTTCTTTCTTTTTTCTCTTTTGCAGAGGATTCGAAAAAACACAGCTCTTCCCTGCAGTTGTAAACATTCCAGGATTCCAGGATGCAGGCAGAAGAAAAACACTCTCACTAACTGTCTTCTTTTTTTTAGCATAAACCGTTGCAAACAAACACCTGAACATGTCTTCTTCACAAGAAAACAACACTGTTGTTGCCCCTTCTCCGAACTCTAAAGCGAAAAAAAAGAAAAGAAGGCAGTCACAAGAACGAGAGACTTAAAGCTCAAAAACAAAGTCAGGGCCGCATTAGTTGCAGCGTGTGGCTCCGTAAACAGGGTTGTACCTTTCTATGGTACCAAGAAGAGGTACGCTGTTAGCTGTCCGATGCCTTTGTGCAAACATTCCTCCACAAGCATTAAAAGACACTTGACTAAAAAAGATCATTCTTGGACTTTGGATGAAGCTTCCATCTTTTACTCTGCAATGGTCAGGAAGTTTCAGCATGCTCGTCTCGAACGCAAGTCCGGCTGTCCAAAACCTTACCCCTGTTTGCAATGTTGGAAGTATTACGACCGACTGGACATACACTTGAAAGAGACTCATTTCTACGATTCCAAGACGATCAAACAAAAGATTGCAGAGGCAAAGCGATACGACAACGACAAGCTCTATGTCCCTCAATTTATTCGACCTGCCTTCTTTGGTATTAAGCCAGTAGCTGAACAAGCGTCTGCATCAGGCTCTGCATCCTCTGCTCCTGGGCCTTCCTCCTCTTTTTCTTCTCCGGTTCTTTCCTCTGATCCTCTTTTAAGCTTGCCCTCATCAGTTGCTGGTTCGTCCGAGGCTCCTTCTGCAAACCACTGCACCTCTGTAGAAAACAAAGAGCTGAACACCGAATCCGTCCTAGACTCTGATTTTAATTCCTTAAAGCACTTGGTTTCCAACTCCTCCGTCTTGACAGAAGATAAGAGACTCTTGTTTCAGCTGGACAAAGATGCTTTTCACTTTTATTACCAGTCAGCAGATGAGCTCTTCAGAGATTTTGAAAAGTGGCTTGTGGTAGCCAACAACAACACTTTGTCACAAGCAAAGATCTACAAAAATGCAGTTGTTGAAATATTGACATGTTGTGACAGCACGCTGACGCTGCACCCGAACGCTCTCACCAATTCCAACGTTTTGGAGGATAGATACTTTTCCATGCACTTTAAAAACATTCAGCTCAATTCCAAGCTGAGTGAACTTGACCAAACAAAAGCCATGTCTTGTCACACGTTGTACAACCGCCTTGTCTACCTTTGTCTCCTGTTTCGTTTCAGTGAAGCCAGGAATGTCTATTTCGGACTTTCTCATGAGGCCATCCGACGTTTGCGCTGCAAGGTGGAGGAGTTACAAAAAGTGCTGAGGCCCTTTCGTTCTTTGAGGAGGAGCCTTGTGAAAAGCAAAAAATGCATCAACATCATCAATGTCAGTTTGCTGAACGAATATGGCAAGTCTGCATACGTAAGACAGTTAGTGGAATCGATTAGAAAGCCGTCTCTTACACCGACTAGAGACAATGCTGTGTCTCTACGAAACCATCTTCTGCTCTCTGTCACTGTAATTAACAGTTTAAGAAAATCTAACATTGCTCTTTTAAACATTAGAGACTACATGGCTGCTGAGAAGAGTGAGTGTGGATATTGCATTGTGCAAGAGCGCTACAAAACAGCATACAAGTACGGAGCCAAAAACATTCTAGTGCCGAACGACTTGAAAGTGTTGATCGATATTTATTTGCTGAGATACAGAGACCTTCTTGTCAACGACTCTCACTACATGGCTGCAGACACCAAGACTGTTTTGGAGTTGAGCGACTGCTACAGGCCCCTTTTTCCATCGATGAGACCCAACAAAGACGAATGTGTGACACTCGGTGCAACTAGAGTGCCTGTTTACCAGATGGGTTCCTCTGCTATCTCCTCTTGCCTGACGTCCTGCTTCAGAAAAAGCCAAGTAAACATTCCCATGAAGCGTCTTACTCCCACTTGCATTCGCGGTTCGATAGCCACTTACTTTGCCAACAACAGCAAAGAAGATCGCGAGCGGTTTGCTACACTCTACATGAAGCACAGCAGGAACACAATGGATAGCTTTTATGTGTCCCAGTGGAACGCTGCAGAGGAGTTGCGCTTTGCCCTGGGCATCGGACAGTCCTTCGGAGTCATAGAGTCTTTGACTGTTGAAAAGTCTGAGAGACCACCAAAGAAGGAGAAGGATGTGATGGACTGGCTCCAAACTAATGCAGAGGAGTACGGTTTTCATGAGGTTGAGGACATCTTTGAGGAAGATTTAGACTCCGGTTCTGACTCTGAAGAATGTGCTGCTACTTTCAGCTGTACCACAGTGGTTCCGTTTTCTCCAGCTGTAGAAAACAATGTTCCTTTAGAGGATAGCAACGACCATGCCGTAGATTTCTTGTGTGAACCTACCTCAACTCCTGTTTCGTCTGTTCCATCTGAACAAACAATCGCTGGTCCAGTTCTTGAACTATCCCCTGCTCTTGCACAACTAGTTCCTAACGAACAAGCTGTTTGTATGGATGTAGATCAGACTCTAGCTGTTCCTGTTGGCACAGCTTGTTCTCCTCTTGCATTAACATTATTTCCTGATGAACCGGATTTTATTGAACACCATGCAAAACTTTCTCCAGTTTACTTTAATGAGCAAGTGGTTGCCAAACCTGTTTCTGCTTCTCCTTCTCAGCAAGTCGCTTTCTGTCCTTCAAAAGAGGTCTTTTCTGTTCCTCTGACTCCTAGCCTTGTTGCTTTTCAGCAAACATTGGCCAAACCCAGTTTGTTTCTTTCATCTGATCCAGTTTCAGCTGTTCCTGTCCAACAGGCTGGTACTGTTCTTGCAAAGCAGCTCTCACCTTATGCTGTTCAATCTGTTGGTAGCCTATTTAGCCAAAGTCTTGCCTCTACATCCAGAGGTAAATTCTTTTTGATTTTTGATTTTTGATTTTTATGCAAATCTCAACACGCTTTCAAAAAATGAAAATGCCCAAATCAACTCCTTGCCCTATTGTTATTGTTAGAGCTGTAAAAAAAACAAAACAAAACAAAAAAACAACACAGAAGTGTGTATGTATTTGTTGCAGGACTAATTCTGTGATTGCTTAAATGTTTATACAAGTGAATGATACTAAAACTGATTATGTTTTAGAAGTAAAAGATCCAAGAAGAAAAAAAATCAAGTTGGAAATGCCATCTTTCACTCAAGAACTCATCGGTAATGTAAAACCTAATTTATACAAAGATATATAAACACAAACCTCTTCTTGCACAATTTCAGATGGTTAACTGTTAACAAAAACTAGCCATCATTGCTAAGTGCACTTTTAGAAAGTTGTGTCTACCCGATTTCTAATGATGAAGTTAGAAACATCACCGTTAGAAATCATGCACAGCTTGTTATCATCTCTAACACTTAGAAACTGTTGATGGTTTTTATGAATTAGAAAAATGAACATGGTTTTATTTTATTTCAGGATCAACTCAGCCAAGAACAAAGGAAAACAAAGCAGAAGTTAGCCAATGCCATTTAGGTAATCTTTCAAAAACCAGTTATTGCTATCAGTGCAAACAATAAGGTCAACAAAAAAAAAATAAATAAAAAAACAGAATAAATCTTGTCTTACTTCAGAACCAAATGAATATTTGATTTAATCACTTTGTGTTATGACTTGAGTTTGTAAAATTTTAGATGAAATAGTTGAAGAGCTGAATGCTTGCCCTGGCCACAACGAATGGTTCAACACCAGAAGTTTTCCACGATGTGCAGCTTTGGTGTTGGCATACATCTTGCAAGACGTGTTTACAGATGTAAGCTCAAGTTGCTCGTACAAAGATTACCTTGGCATCTTGGCAAATCATAGCAGTGACAAGCTCATTCATGTCTTGCAAAAGTACTCCTACCAAAGCCATATTAAAGACAAAATTAAAAACATGAAGCTAAAAATTCAAAAAGAGGGTAGTTTAGAAAAGTTTGTTCAATATGGCAATATCGTGAAACCATTTATGTAGTTTAGATAAGTTTGTTCAGTTTGGCAATAAAGATGGGCCTTTTGTGTAGTTTGTTTTATCTATGCTTTTGCAAATATTTTTATCTGTTTCGCTAAAGACATAATAAACAAGAAGTTCTGTTAAACTGTTCTCACATTTCTTATTTAAAGATAGTTCAAACTTTTTTTTATCTTAAAAAAAAAAAAAAGAAGTCGTTTTGTTATTCTGTGAAAACTTTTAATAGAGTTGCATTTAGAATTACTTCTGATGTTTTTAAGAGTTTGTTAAAAAGCAAAATAATATTTCCTGTGATGTTAAACTGCATAAGTGAAATTTAAAAAAGGAAAACTGCTCCAACCATTTTTCGGAAAAAGAAATCAAAAAGTTCCTTATTTTAAAAGATCTAGACATCCATTTCTTCTTCAGCAAAATAGCGAGGCTTTTTTATGAACTCTTACTCTCTATTTTTTCATATCTTTACACAAAGGATTTTGTTTAGATCAATGTAAACATACATAGAAGTATATTATGTTTTTTTTTTTTTTTTTGTTTTTATGCAGTCTAACTTTTGTTTCACTTCTATTTTATTTTACGTTTATCTTGTATTTTATCATGCCTTATTGGTTTTTGCGTTTTGTGATGTCAAGCTGCGTAAGCTAAACTTAAAAGGGGAAAACTACGCTAACTTTTCTTTGAAAAAATATTCAAGAAGTACCTTAAACGAAAGAGAAAGCACACGAATCTTGCCATCCAATTCTTCTTCTGCAAAGTAGCGAGGCTTTTTATGTACTTTTGCTCTCTAATTTATCTCTATTTACGCAAAGGGTTTTATTTCAATGTAAACACGTATAAAAGAATACTTTGTTAAAAATAATGTTAAAGGAGTTGCGTAAAAAAAAACGTCTGAATAAAGTTTCTTTACAAAAAAAACAACTAAGAAACAAGCGCGCCTAAGAAAAACCAGATCGCGATTCACTAAGTCAAAAAACGAAAGAAACAAAGTTTAAAAGGTCTTTCTAGACAACAAATTCTATTTTTGGCAATGCAGTTTTTGTATTTATGCAACCTAACTTTTGTTTGACTTCTATTTTATTTTACGTTTACCTTGTATTTTATCTTGCCTTTTTGTGTTTTGTGATGTCAAGCTACATAATCTAAACTTAAAAGAAGGAAACTAGGCTAACTTTTCTAGTAGAATATTATGTTGTTGGTTTTGTATGCAGCCTAACTTTAGTTTCATCTATATTTTATTTTGCGTTTATCTTATATTTTATCTTGTCTTTTTGAGTTTTGTATTTTGTGATGTCAAGCTACATAATTTAAACTTAAAAGAAGAAAACTAGGCTAACTTTTCTTTGAAAAATTGTTCAAAAACTACCTTACACCGATAGAGATAGCTCACGAATTTAAAAAGTTGCATCTATTCATCTTCTTCTTCAGCAAAGTAAAGCTTTTTATGCACTTTTACTCTCTAACTTACCTATATTTGCGTAAAGGATTTTATTTAATTCAATTTAAACATAACTAGTAGAATATTATGTTGTTGGTTTTGTATGCAGCCTAACTTTAGTTTCATCTATATTTTATTTTGCGTTTATCTTATATTTTATCTTGTCTTTTTGAGTTTTATATTTTGTGATGTCAAGCTACATAAGCTAAACTTTAAAGAGGAAATTTACGCTAACCTGTCTTTGAAAAACTATTCAAAAACTACCTTTAACAAAGTAGCGAGGCTTTTTATGCGCTTTTACTCTCTAACATACCTATTTTTGCGCAAAGGATTTTATTTAATTCAATTTAAACATGCCTAGTAGATTATTATGTTGTTGGTTTTTTATGCAGCCTAACTTTAGCTACATCTATTTTTCATTTTACGTTTGTCTTATATTTTATTTTATCTTTTTGTGTTCTGTGATGTCAAGCTACATAAGCTAATGTTAAAAGAGGAAAGCTGCGCTAACCTTTCTTTGAAAAACTATTCGAAATCTATTTTTGAGATAATCTAGATTTAAAAGAGGAACACTACGCTAATTTTGCTTTGAAAAAACTCTCGAAAACTAACTTATTCGATAGAGATAGCACACAAATTTAAAAAATTGTATCTACTCATCCACTTCTTCTACAGCAAAGTACTGAGGCTTTTTATGCACTTTTATTCTCTAACATACCTATATTTGCGCAAAGGATTTTATTTAACTCAATGTAAACATACATAGAAGAGTATTGTTACCCGTTTGTTTTATGCAGCCTAACTTTAGTTTCATCTATACATTATATTGCGTTTACCTTATATTTTATCTTGCCTTTGTTAGTTTTGTGTTTTGTTATGTCAAGCTTCATAATCTAATCTTAAAAGGGGAAAACTGCGCTAACTTTTCTTTGAAAAAGTACTCAAAAAGGACCTAAATCGATATAGATAGCTCACAATTTTAAAAAGTTGCATATAGTCATCTTCTTCTTCAGCAAAGTATCGAGGCTTTTTATGGATTTTTACTCTAACTTTCCTATATTTGCGCAAAGGACATTATTTAATTCAACTTAAACATGCCTAGTAGATTATTATGTTGTTGGTTTTTTATGCAGTCTAAACTTTGTTACATCTATATTTTACGATTAACTTATATTTTATCTTGCCTTTTTGAGCTTTGTGTTCTGTGATGTCAAGCTACATAGTCTAAACATAAAAGAGGAAAACTACGCTAAACTTGCTTTGAAAAACTATTCAAAAACTACCTTTAACAAAGTAGCGAGGCTTTTCATGCACTTTTACTCTCTAACATACCTACATTTGCGCAAAGGATTTTATTTAATTCAATTTAAACATGCCTAGTAGATTATTATGTTGTTGGTTTTTTATGCAGCCTAACTTTAGTTTCATCTATATTATGTTTTAGGTTTATCATATATTTTATCTTTTCTTTTTGAGTTTTGAGTTTTGTGATGCCAAGCAACTTAAGCTAAACTTAAAAGTGGAATGCTACGCTAACCTTTCTTTGAAAATCTATTCATAAACTACCCTAGACAAAAGCTAGATTTAAAAGAGGAAAACTACACTATTTTTACTTTGAAAAAACTTTCGAAAACTACCTTAATCGATAGAGATAGCACACGATTTTAAAAAATTGCATATAGTCATCCACTACTTCTGCAGCAAAGTAGCGAGGCTCTTTATGCACTTTTTCTCACTAGTTTGCTTATATTTACGCAAAGGAATTCATTTAATTCAATCCAAACATATATAGAAGATTATTATGTTACGATTTTTTTTTTCTTTTATGCAGCCTAACATTTATTTCACCTACATTTTATTTTACGATTAACTTTTATATTACCTTTCCTTTTAGTGTTTTGTGTTTTGTGATGTCAAGCTACATAAGCCAAACTTTAAAGAGGAAAACTACGCTAAGCTTTCTTTGAAAAACTATTCAAAAACTACCTTAAACAAAGTAGCGAGGCTTTTTATGCACTTTTACTCTCTAACATACCTACATTTGTGCATAGGGTTTTATTAGATTCTAGTAGGTTATTACGTTGTTGTTTTTTTATGCAGTCTAACTTTAGCTTCATCTATATTTTATTTTACGTTTATCTTATATTTTATTTTGTCTTTTTGAATTTTGTGTTTTGTGATGTCAAGCTACATAAGCTAAACTTAAAAGAGGAAAGCTACGCTAACCTTTCTTTGAAAAGCTGTTCAAAAACTACCTTAGACATAATCTAGATTTAAAAGAGAAAGACTACGCTATTTTTGCTTTGAAAAATCTTTCGAAAACTACCTTAATCGATAGAGATAGCACAGGATTTTAAAAAGTTGTATCTAGTCATCCACTTCTTTCACAGCAAAGTAGCGAGGCTTTCTATGCGCTTTTACTCTCTAACATACCTATTTTTGCGCAAAGGATTTTATTTAATTCAATTTAAACATGCCTAGTAGATTATTATGTTGTTGGTTTTTTATGCTGCCTAACTTTAGCTACATCTATTTTTCATTTTACGTTTGTCTTATATTTTATTTTATCTTTTTGTGTTCTGTGATGTCAAGCTACATAAGCTAATGTTAAAAGAGGAAAGCTGCGCTAACCTTTCTTTGAAAAACTATTCGAAATCTATTTTTGAGATAATCTAGATTTAAAAGAGGAACACTACGCTAATTTTGCTTTGAAAAAACTCTCGAAAACTACCTTATTCAATAGAGATAGCACACAAATTTAAAAAATTGTATCTACTCATCCACTTCTTCTTTTTATGGATTTTTACTCTCTTATTTACCCAAATTTGCGCAAAGGACTTTACTTAATTCAACTTAAACATGTCTAGTAGATTATTAAGTTGTTTGTTTTTTATGCAGCCTAACTTTAGTTTCATTTATATTTTATTTTACGTTTATCTGATACTTTATCTTGTCTTTTTGTGTGTTGTTTTGTCAAGCTACATAAGCTAAACTTAAAAGTGGAAAAGTACGCTAACCTTTCTTTGAAAATCTATTCAAAAACTGCCTTAGACATAAGCTAGATTTAAAAGAGGAAGACTACGCTATTTATGCTTTTAAAAAACTTTCGAAAAATACCTTAATCCATTGAGGTAGTGCACGAATTTACAAAGTTGTATCTAGTCATCCACTTCTTCTATAGCAAAGTAGCGAGGCTTTTTATGCACTTTTGCGTTCTAATTTATCTCTGTTTACGCATATGGTTTTTGTTTATTTCTATGTAATGATATACAAAAGAGTATTTTGTTAAAGATTATGCTGCAGGAGCTGCGTAAAAAAACTCTGGCGACCTTTCCTTAAGAAAAAAGCAACTGAAAGACATGTGCGCCTTAGAAAATTCAAATCGCGATTCACCAAATTAAAAGACGAAAAGAACGACCTTTAAAAGCTCTCACTAGACATTTGTGTTTATGATAGGCAATGCAGTTTTTGATTTTATGCAGCCTAACATTTGTTTCATCTATATCTTATTTTACGTTTATCTTATACTTTATCTTGCCTTTTTGAGTTTAGTATTTTGTGATGTCATGCTAAATAAACTATACTTTGCTAATTTTTATTTGAAAAAATATTCAAAAACTACCTGAATTATAAGCTAGATCTAAAGGAGGAAAACTACGCTAACTTTTCTTTAAAAAAAATATTTAAAAACTACCTTAAACATAAGCTATATCCAAAAGAGGAAAACTATGCTAACTTTTCTTTAAAAAAATATTTAAAAACTACCTTAAACATAAGCTAGATCTAAAAGAGGAAAACTACGCTAACTTTTCTTTGAAAAAATACTCAAAAACTACCTTAAACATAAGCTAGATCTAAAAGAGGAAAACTACGCTAACTTTTCTTTGAAAAAATACTCAAAAACTACCTTAAACATAAGCTAGATCTAAAAGAGGAAAACTACGCTAACAATTCTTTGAAAAAATATTCGAAAACTACCTTTAAACATGATTTAGATTTAATAGATGAAAACTACGCTAACATTTCTTTGAAAAAACATTCAAAAACTACCTTTAAACATGATTTAAATTTAATAGATGAAAACTACGCTAACATTTCTTTGAAAAAACATTCAAAAACTACCTTTAAACATGATTTAAATTTAAAAAAGGAAAACTACGCTAACATTTCTTTGAAAAAATATTCAAAAAGTACCTTAATCGAAAGAGATAGCACACGAAATTAAAAAGTTGCATTTAGTCATCCGTTTCTTCTTCATCAAAGTAGCGAGGCGTTTATGCACTTTTTATTCTCTAAGTTATCTCTACTTACGCAAATGGCTTTTGTTTATTTCAATGTAAAACTTTTCAAAAGAGTATTTTGTTAAAGATTATGCTGCAGGGGCTGTGTAAGAAAACTCTGGTGACCTTTCTTTAAGAAAAAGCAACTAAAGTAGATGTGCGCCTAAGAAAATCCAAATTGCGATTCACTAAATTAAAAGACATATACAACAAACTTTAAAAGTGAAACTATTTTTACAAGCGTATTTGGTAAAGATGAAATGTTCTTATGACATTTTAACGTTACGAAAGGGATTTTCTTCTGTTCAAATATTTATTACAATTTAAAGTGTTAAATAATGTTACAGAAACGACCTAAAACGCCTGTTGTATTAATTTAAACGAACAAAATAGATAAAAAAAAAGAAAAACTATCATTAAAAAAAAAAAAGTAAAAAAAGAAAAGAAATAGAAGTTGAGGAAAAATAAAAATAAGAACTTCTAACAAAGAGCTCTTCTTTTTATTTTTCAGATTTTAGATGCTTAATTCCTTGAATGAAAAGTTGAACTGATGACTCACTACTAAGGTTGTTCCTAGCCTTCCGTTCTCAAACTAGGCCATTCTGAGAGGCTGTTTGATTAAGTACCGTTGATAGTAGTATCGCACGTAAGAGACTTCTAAAACTCTGATTATTATTAATTCCTGGAATGAAGAGATGACTTCATACTCACTAACGAGGTTGTTCTTAGCCATCCGTTCTTAAACTAAGCAAAACAGTGAAGTTGTTTGATTAAGTATCACAGTTTGCTGATTTGCACATGCACCATTGCCGAAACTGTGATGCTTGGTTCCTTGATTGGATTGAAGAAGCTCATCACCATGCATTTTACAAGCTGTCCGTTGTTATGTTTTGCAATTCAGTGGTTCTGTTTTGCAATTCATTTTCTGTTTGTTTAAGTATCATCGATGGTGGTGTCGTGCATGCAAACTTTCCGAAACTCTGATGCTTGTTTTTCTTGAATGGAGAGATGAGCTTATACTTTAGGTGACTTTTAAAACTGCAGTAATTAGTGCCTCGAATGGAAAAACGAACTCATTCATTACAGACCAAGGTTGTTCCTGGCCATCCGTTAACATATTAGGCAACAGTACAGCGAAGCTGTTTGTTTTACAAGCTTTTGTCGTTTCGAGAAATCACTACATTAAGCATTCGATGGTGATACCGACTGATGGCCAGGTTCTGATTTTCGAATGAAAAGAAGAGTCGCATCCGACCACCGGTCGGCTTTCGACGCAAAACAGCTGTACACACTCGTCCAACGATCCAGTGACTAACTGTTGCAACGAGAAAGTTAGCTTTATTTGTCGTGCAGATTGTCCGCTTTGACGTAAAATGCTAGAAATTTGCTGAACGCTCGGTTTGCGCCGCCCAAGAGTCATTCTGTTTCTGCGTTGCCAGCGTCTGTCGGCTAAATACAACTGTAGACTCCGCGCAAGCTTTTTCACCGCAAAAGTTGTACAGAGCCACACCGAAGGCTAAAATCGACTTTAAGGTCGAAGGTTAAAATCGACCCTAGAGGTTTGAAAACGACGTCACGAAATTTTCAAGACATCATCGAAGAAAATTACGGCGGCCAGATGCAACTCTTAGTACTAACTCTACTAATCTTAGTACGTTAAGCATTCCAGTCGAGAGATCAGACGTTTTTTCGTCACCTAAGAGACCGGCCGATGCGTTTGCGACGCTGCGGAAAGAAAGAAGATGGCAAACCACAGGGTTGTTACCGTAACAAACCTCCGTGAGTACCTCCATCTCGAGTGGCTTTTGAAGAAACGTTCGTTTTAAACTCAAAGGGATGGTTGTTAAAGCTCACAAACGCCTGGTTAACGATTTTCTAACGGCAGACACCGTGTTTACAATGGATACAGACCGATTAACTGAGCCCAAAGCGCAAGATCTATCAGAAAACTCCTCTAGGTCGATGCAACGAGACGACTAGACACGTGCGTCTAAAGGCATTTTACAATTGAAGGACGCCCCTCGTGGGCCCTTTAACCTTAACACTAAACTCCTGCTTGATATCCTCGTCCCCAGGTTTCCAAACCGTAACCCCAACCCCCTCTAATCCTAACCCCCTTACCCTCTAACTCTCCCCCCTCAAAAAAACAAAAAACATAAAAAAGCAAACAAAACGAAAAAAAAACTTGCTTCCCTCCTCACTTTTAGCTCTAGGATGCAACACCTTTTTGCCGCCCTCCGCTAGAAGGGAGTAGGGAGTAACGAAAGCTTGACATCAAAGTAGCGTTTCGTATGAGATTTGTTTGCCAAAATTTGAGCGTTTTTAAAAAAGCCAAGACTTCGTCAGAGGGGTTTCTTCTTTTCTCCTAAAGCTATCGATCGATTAAAAAGCTCAAAGCAAAGAAATTCAAAACAAAATACAAAAACGGGAAGTTTTAGTTTCTGCACCACAAGCCAAGCACTAGTTCAAACTGGAGATAATAAAAGGAAATCGAATGATCTCACTTCTCAAACCACTGAGCTGCCATTGGTCGGCAGTCTCTTGTTTGGAGACCATTGAGCTGCCATTGGTTGGCTGTTTAATCGTTGCGATTGGTCGGCAGTTTTATCGTTGGAGACCATTGAGAGATATAAAAGGAATTTTTTTTTTGAGCACAACATTAAACGTTAAATCGTTAGATGTTGTTATAAAGGCACCATTAGAATGCGATGTCCTCAAATATTTTCCTCGATATTTTAATAAGTAAACAAAAACAAAACTAAGTCTTGCAACTGGCGAAAACTTTCAATAAGCAAACAAAGCAACAACTTTCCTTTCGAGTTTTTTACATTTTAAACAAAAGACAAACAAAGAAAAAAAAAAAAACAAACAAAAACAAAAACAAAAACAAAAAAACAAAACAAAAACAAAACAGAAAAGGGAGAATGAGTGAGTCGACTGATTTCGCTCAACTGTCTTAAACGAGAAGTCATAAACGTTTGCTTGTGCCAGCAAGTTGCAAATTAAGTTGTAAATGAACTGCACCGCAAAAGCTTAACCACAGTTTATTAAGCATATTAAGCCTTTGCTGACATGTTAAGACATTTTAAGCCTTTGCTATTATCATGAGGCTTTTGCTCCACGAGCCAAAAAAGTACGCTAGAGTTGACAAACTGCATCGCGGTCGAAAAGTGTAATTACGCCAACACTTTTATCCGTTTTAAGCATTTCGTTTTCGCACGAACAACAATTAAAGCAGCTCGTTGAGCTTAACGACGTTCGTATTTTTTTTCGAAGCCAAAACTTCGGCTATAAGTAGAATGAAGAGGCACTTCGAAAAACAACAAAGCTGTTCGCAGTCGATAGCAACGAGCGACAACATCTCTGCGAGTCTGGCATCAAGGTAAACAGTTTTTTTTTACATTTTCATTTGTAAGTGCCACTTTTGTGTACATTATGTATCAAAAATTTCTTGCTGACGCTAGATTTTTCGTTTTCAATGAACAACAGTTGCAACCTCTAGTCGTTTGCTAAAACAGCTTGCTAGGACAACCAAATCAATCATATGTTGTGAAAATTTCTTTTTGTTCAACTGACTAAGGAAGATCGAGCGAACGCTTTTTTTTTTATAACTTGTTTGTATCATATTGCTATTAAGAAAACAGCGTTGTGTATACTAAACGTGACATAATTGGCAATTATCCGTAACTAAAAATAAGATAGAAATTACAAACTTGATACCATATTTTAATTACTCTAACAAAACTAGACGTCATCGCGTGAGAAAATAAATGTTCATAACACATAACCTATTTTTTTGTTTTTTTTTTCTTCTCTTTTTTCCTTTTAATCTCTTTTCTTTCGTCCAAAAAGCGTTTTGATTTTTGCCTCGCCACAAGCGATGAAATCGATAAAAAAACCTGCTCGGACATTCTCAATTCTCAACAACAAAAGCAATCAAAGTTCTAGCTCTCGAGCACGTGCGCCGACAGGTTGATGAAACCGTTCAAATATGCTCGATCGCTAGAATTTAAAGAAAGAAACAAGCCAGAAACAAACCAAAATAAAAAAAACAAAAACAAAAATGGACATCTTTAGAACGCTTAAATTTTATAAAATATTTTCCTCTGCGTTTTTAACCAGCTAAACTGTCGTAAAGTTTTTTCGGTGCAGTTCATTTAAAAAACTTAGTTTTCAACTTTTAAACGTTTTAGACTTCTCGTTTAAGGCAGTCGAAAGAAATGAGTCGACTCACTCTCTCTCTCCCTATTCGGTTTTGTTTTTGTTTATTTGTTTTTGTTTTTTCTTCGTTTGCCTTCGTTTGCCTTTGTTTGCTTTTGGAAAAGTTGTCGCCATGCGAGACTTAGTTTTTTTTTTTTTTTGCTCAAATTGAGCACAAGTGAGTTTCTAGTCTTGAAAGTGTGCAAAGTGTGGGCCAATCTGGTGGCTGGAGTGATGACACGTGAATGCTGGAAATTCCAGACTTTGAGCGGATTCAGCGTACATAGAAAGAAAATGTAGCATTCACGTGGGTCTCTCCTAAGCGTGCCATTGGTCGGTCTGCTGTCCTTAAGTACCCCCCTCCCCCCCCTCAACGTCACGTTTGCTCAACTTTCTCGGTCTTTGGCGCCCAGAGAAAGCTTGAGGAAGGATAAAAAATGGCGAGGTTTCGGTACTGCGTTTTCTGTTTTTCTTATTTGTTTTTGTTTGTTTGCTTGTTTGTTTGTTTGTTTGTTTGTTAATTTTTTTAATTTTTTTTTTTTTGTTTGTTTGTTTCGTTCGTTTGTTTGTTTGTTTGTTTCGTTTGCTTCGTTTGTTTTGTGATGTTTTGTTTTCCCTTCTTGATGGCACAAAACAGAAGCAAACAAGACTTTCGGTTATATTCGGTTATATTCGGTTCAATAAAAGTTTGTTGGTTTCTGCACAACAACAACAACAACCACAACAACAAAAGTCCCTCTGTCCCTCAAAAGCAGTTTCTCCTCTGTCCTAAAGAAGAGCCTCTTTGTAATCGATCTTGTCTGAATGCAGCTCTCCTTTTGCCTACAGGTTTTTATTCCAACCCTTTTGTTGTTGTTAGTGCCATGTTGTTGTTATTGTTATACTCTGTAAAAGCAGTTGTTGCTGTTGTACTTGTTTGTTGTTTCTAAAGACACTGTTGTTGCTGCTGTTAGCGCTGTTAGTAATCACCCACTTGGCTTGTATTTTTGTTTCTTGTTTTTGTTTTTTGTTTTATTTATAAACACTCTCTGAGTAAGTGATGCTGTTGCTGTTGTTGTTGTTACAGTTGCAATGAGTGTTTGTTAATGTTCCCCCACTTGGCTTGTACTTTTGTTTTCTGTTTTGTTTTGTTTTTTTTTTGTTTTTGTTTTTTTTTTCTCAACACTCTCTGAGTAAGTGATGCTGTTGCTGTAGTCGTTGTTATAGTTGCAATGAGTGTTTGTTAATGTTCACCAACTTGGCTTGTTTATAATCTATTTTATTTTATCAACACTCTCTGAGTCAGTGATGGTGTTGCTGTTGCTGTTGTCGTTATTATGCTTGCAATGGGAGTTGTTACTGTTCACCCACTTTGCTTGTTTTGTTTTTATTTCTTTATTTTATCAACACCCTTTGAGCCAGTGATGCTGTTGCTGTTGTTGTTGTTATAGTTGCAATGAGTGTTGTTAATGTTCACCCACTTTGCTTGTGTTTTTGTTTTTGTTTATCAACACCCTTTGTGTCAGTGATGCTGTTGCTGTTGTTCTTATTACAGTTGCAATGAGTGTTTGTTAATGTTCACCAACTTGGCTTGTTTATAATCTATTTTGTTTTATCAACACTCTCTGAGTCAGTGATGCTGATGCTGTTGTTGTTATTGTGCTTGCAATAAGTGTTGCTAATGTTCACCCACTTTGCTTGTTTTGTTTGTGCTTTTGTTTTTGTTTATCAACACCCTTTGAGTCACTGATGCTGTTGCTGTTGGTGTTATTATAGTTGCAATGAGTGTTAATGTTCACCCACTTTGCTTGCTTTGTTTGTTTGTTGCTTTTTTTTTTATCAACACCCTGCGAGTTAGTGATGCTGTTGCTGCTTTTGTCATTTTACTTGTATTTATAGTTGTTACTGTTCAGCCACTTTGCTTGTTTTTTAATCTGTTTTATTTTATCACCACTCTCTGAGTCAGTGATGATGTTGCTGATGCTGTTGTTGTTATTTTACTTGCAATGATAGCTGTTACTGTTCAGCCACTTTGCTTGTTTTGTTTGTTTGTTTGTTTGTTTTTTTTATCAATATCCTCTGAGTAAGTGATGCTGTTGCTGTTGTTGTTGTTATAGTTGCAATGAGTGTTTGTTAATGTTCCCCCCCTTGGCTTGTACTTCTGTTTTCTGTTTTGTTTTGTTTTTGTTTTTTTTGTTGTTTTTTTTCTCAACACTCTCTGAGTAAGTGATGCTGTTGCTGTAGTCGTTGTTATAGTTGCAATGAGTGTTTGTTAATGTTCACAAACTTGGCATGTTTATAATCTATTTTATTTTATCAACACTCTCTGAGTCAGTGATGCTGATGCTGTTGTTGTTATTATGCTTGCAATAAGTGTTGTTAATGTTCACCCACTCTGCTTGTTTTGTTTGTGCCTTTGTTTTTGTTTATCAACACCCTTTGAGTCACTGATGCTGTTGCTGTTGGTGTTATTATAGTTGCAATGAGTGTTAATGTTCACCCACTTTGCTTGCTTTATTTGTTTGTTGCTTTTTTTTTTATCAACACCCTGCGAGTTAGTGATGCTGTTGCTGCTTTTGTCATTTTACTTGTATTTATAGTTGTTACTGTTTAGCCACTTTGCTTGTTTTTTAATCTGTTTTATTTTATCACCACTCTCTGAGTCAGTGATGATGTTGCTGATGCTGTTGTTGTTATTTTACTTGCAATGATAGCTGTTACTGTTCAGCCACTTTGCTTGTTTTTTTTTTGTTTTTGTTTTGTTTGTTTGTTTGTTTGTTTTTTTATATATCCTCTGAGTTAGTGATGCTGTTGTTGTTATTATGCTTTCAATGAGAGCTGTTACTGTTCACCCACTTTGTTTGTTTATAATCTGTTTTATTTTATCAACACTCTCTGAGTCAGTGATGCTGATGCTGATGCTGTTGTTGTTATTATGCTTGCAGTGAGAGTTGTTACTGTTCACCCACTTTGCTTGCTTATTGTCTATTTTATTTTGTCAACACTCTCTGAGTCAGTGATGCTGATGCTGATGCTGTTGTTGTTATTATGCTTGCAATGAGAGTTGTTACTGTTCACCCAATTTGCTTGTTTTGTTTTTTTATTTGTTTTTTTGTTTGTTTTTGTTTTGCTTGTTTTTTTTTATCAATACCCTCTGAGTCAGTGATGCTGTTGCTGTTGTTGTTGTTGTTGTTATAGTTGCAATGAGTGTTTGTTAATGTTCCCCCACTTGGCTTGTACTTTTGTTTTCTTTTTTGTTATGTCAACACTCTCTGAGTCAGTGATGCTGATGCTGTTGTTATTATGCTTGCAATGAGAGTTGTTACTGTTGTAGTTATGTCTGTCATTTGTCCTTGTTAGCAAGTTCTATTTGCCCTCTCTTGCCTTTTTTCAACACAGTTTCTTTCTTTGAGTCATATGGTTGCGAGATCCTCTCAAACTCCATCTCTTTATTTATTTGTTTCTTTTTTTTTTTATCTCTCTTCATAATAGCAATCACTGCTGCCACCATGCATGTAATGCTAGTTGCTCTCATTCTTTTTCATTTGCTAGTGGAAACTTTGTTTCTTCTTGTTGCTCTCTTTTCTTTCTTTTTTCTCTTTTGCAGAGGATTCGAAAAAACACAGCTCTTCCCTGCAGTTGTAAACATTCCAGGATTCCAGGATGCAGGCAGAAGAAAAACACTCTCACTAACTGTCTTCTTTTTTTTAGCATAAACCGTTGCAAACAAACACCTGAACATGTCTTCTTCACAAGAAAACAACACTGTTGTTGCCCCTTCTCCGAACTCTAAAGCGAAAAAAAAGAAAAGAAGGCAGTCACAAGAACAGAGAGACTTAAAGCTCAAAAACAAAGTCAGGGCCGCATTAGTTGCAGCGTGTGGCTCCGTAAACAGGGTTGTACCTTTCTATGGTACCAAGAAGAGGTACGCTGTTAGCTGTCCGATGCCTTTGTGCAAACATTCCTCCACAAGCATTAAAAGACACTTGACTAAAAAAGATCATTCTTGGACTTTGGATGAAGCTTCCATCTTTTACTCTGCAATGGTCAGGAAGTTTCAGCATGCTCGTCTCGAACGCAAGTCCGGCTGTCCAAAACCTTACCCCTGTTTGCAATGTTGGAAGTATTACGACCGACTGGACATACACTTGAAAGAGACTCATTTCTACGATTCCAAGACGATCAAACAAAAGATTGCAGAGGCAAAGCGATACGACAACGACAAGCTCTATGTCCCTCAATTTATTCGACCTGCCTTCTTTGGTATTAAGCCAGTAGCTGAACAAGCGTCTGCATCAGGCTCTGCATCCTCTGCTCCTGGGCCTTCCTCCTCTTTTTCTTCTCCGGTTCTTTCCTCTGATCCTCTTTTAAGCTTGCCCTCATCAGTTGCTGGTTCGTCCGAGGCTCCTTCTGCAAACCACTGCACCTCTGTAGAAAACAAAGAGCTGAACACCGAATCCGTCCTAGACTCTGATTTTAATTCCTTAAAGCACTTGGTTTCCAACTCCTCCGTCTTGACAGAAGATAAGAGACTCTTGTTTCAGCTGGACAAAGATGCTTTTCACTTTTATTACCAGTCAGCAGATGAGCTCTTCAGAGATTTTGAAAAGTGGCTTGTGGTAGCCAACAACAACACTTTGTCACAAGCAAAGATCTACAAAAATGCAGTTGTTGAAATATTGACATGTTGTGACAGCACGCTGACGCTGCACCCGAACGCTCTCACCAATTCCAACGTTTTGGAGGATAGATACTTTTCCATGCACTTTAAAAACATTCAGCTCAATTCCAAGCTGAGTGAACTTGACCAAACAAAAGCCATGTCTTGTCACACGTTGTACAACCGCCTTGTCTACCTTTGTCTCCTGTTTCGTTTCAGTGAAGCCAGGAATGTCTATTTCGGACTTTCTCATGAGGCCATCCGACGTTTGCGCTGCAAGGTGGAGGAGTTACAAAAAGTGCTGAGGCCCTTTCGTTCTTTGAGGAGGAGCCTTGTGAAAAGCAAAAAATGCATCAACATCATCAATGTCAGTTTGCTGAACGAATATGGCAAGTCTGCATACGTAAGACAGTTAGTGGAATCGATTAGAAAGCCGTCTCTTACACCGACTAGAGACAATGCTGTGTCTCTACGAAACCATCTTCTGCTCTCTGTCACTGTAATTAACAGTTTAAGAAAATCTAACATTGCTCTTTTAAACATTAGAGACTACATGGCTGCTGAGAAGAGTGAGTGTGGATATTGCATTGTGCAAGAGCGCTACAAAACAGCATACAAGTACGGAGCCAAAAACATTCTAGTGCCGAACGACTTGAAAGTGTTGATCGATATTTATTTGCTGAGATACAGAGACCTTCTTGTCAACGACTCTCACTACATGGCTGCAGACACCAAGACTGTTTTGGAGTTGAGCGACTGCTACAGGCCCCTTTTTCCATCGATGAGACCCAACAAAGACGAATGTGTGACACTCGGTGCAACTAGAGTGCCTGTTTACCAGATGGGTTCCTCTGCTATCTCCTCTTGCCTGACGTCCTGCTTCAGAAAAAGCCAAGTAAACATTCCCATGAAGCGTCTTACTCCCACTTGCATTCGCGGTTCGATAGCCACTTACTTTGCCAACAACAGCAAAGAAGATCGCGAGCGGTTTGCTACACTCTACATGAAGCACAGCAGGAACACAATGGATAGCTTTTATGTGTCCCAGTGGAACGCTGCAGAGGAGTTGCGCTTTGCCCTGGGCATCGGACAGTCCTTCGGAGTCATAGAGTCTTTGACTGTTGAAAAGTCTGAGAGACCACCAAAGAAGGAGAAGGATGTGATGGACTGGCTCCAAACTAATGCAGAGGAGTACGGTTTTCATGAGGTTGAGGACATCTTTGAGGAAGATTTAGACTCCGGTTCTGACTCTGAAGAATGTGCTGCTACTTTCAGCTGTACCACAGTGGTTCCGTTTTCTCCAGCTGTAGAAAACAATGTTCCTTTAGAGGATAGCAACGACCATGCCGTAGATTTCTTGTGTGAACCTACCTCAACTCCTGTTTCGTCTGTTCCATCTGAACAAACAATCGCTGGTCCAGTTCTTGAACTATCCCCTGCTCTTGCACAACTAGTTCCTAACGAACAAGCTGTTTGTATGGATGTAGATCAGACTCTAGCTGTTCCTGTTGGCACAGCTTGTTCTCCTCTTGCATTAACATTATTTCCTGATGAACCGGATTTTATTGAACACCATGCAAAACTTTCTCCAGTTTACTTTAATGAGCAAGTGGTTGCCAAACCTGTTTCTGCTTCTCCTTCTCAGCAAGTCGCTTTCTGTCCTTCAAAAGAGGTCTTTTCTGTTCCTCTGACTCCTAGCCTTGTTGCTTTTCAGCAAACATTGGCCAAACCCAGTTTGTTTCTTTCATCTGATCCAGTTTCAGCTGTTCCTGTCCAACAGGCTGGTACTGTTCTTGCAAAGCAGCTCTCACCTTATGCTGTTCAATCTGTTGGTAGCCTATTTAGCCAAAGTCTTGCCTCTACATCCAGAGGTAAATTCTTTTTGATTTTTGATTTTTGATTTTTATGCAAATCTCAACACGCTTTCAAAAAATGAAAATGCCCAAATCAACTCCTTGCCCTATTGTTATTGTTAGAGCTGTAAAAAAAACAAAACAAAACAAAAAAACAACACAGAAGTGTGTATGTATTTGTTGCAGGACTAATTCTGTGATTGCTTAAATGTTTATACAAGTGAATGATACTAAAACTGATTATGTTTTAGAAGTAAAAGATCCAAGAAGAAAAAAAATCAAGTTGGAAATGCCATCTTTCACTCAAGAACTCATCGGTAATGTAAAACCTAATTTATACAAACATATATAAACACAAACCTCTTCTTGCACAATTTCAGATGGTTAACTGTTAACAAAAACTAGCCATCATTGCTAAGTGCACTTTTAGAAAGTTGTGTCTACCCGATTTCTAATGATGAAGTTAGAAACATCACCGTTAGAAATCATGCACAGCTTGTTATCATCTCTAACACTTAGAAACTGTTGATGGTTTTTATGAATTAGAAAAATGAACATGGTTTTATTTTATTTCAGGATCAACTCAGCCAAGAACAAAGGAAAACAAAGCAGAAGTTAGCCAATGCCATTTAGGTAATCTTTCAAAAACCAGTTATTGCTATCAGTGCAAACAATAAGGTCAACAAAAAAAAAATAAATAAAAAAACAGAATAAATCTTGTCTTACTTCAGAACCAAATGAATATTTGATTTAATCACTTTGTGTTATGACTTGAGTTTGTAAAATTTTAGATGAAATAGTTGAAGAGCTGAATGCTTGCCCTGGCCACAACGAATGGTTCAACACCAGAAGTTTTCCACGATGTGCAGCTTTGGTGTTGGCATACATCTTGCAAGACGTGTTTACAGATGTAAGCTCAAGTTGCTCGTACAAAGATTACCTTGGCATCTTGGCAAATCATAGCAGTGACAAGCTCATTCATGTCTTGCAAAAGTACTCCTACCAAAGCCATATTAAAGACAAAATTAAAAACATGAAGCTAAAAATTCAAAAAGAGGGTAGTTTAGAAAAGTTTGTTCAATATGGCAATATCGTGAAACCATTTATGTAGTTTAGATAAGTTTGTTCAGTTTGGCAATAAAGATGGGCCTTTTGTGTAGTTTGTTTTATCTATGCTTTTGCAAATATTTTTATCTGTTTCGCTAAAGACATAATAAACAAGAAGTTCTGTTAAACTGTTCTCACATTTCTTATTTAAAGATAGTTCAAACTTTTTTTTATCTTTAAAAAAAAAAAAAAGAAGTCGTTTTGTTATTCTGTGAAAACTTTTAATAGAGTTGCATTTAGAATTACTTCTGATGTTTTTAAGAGTTTGTTAAAAAGCAAAATAATATTTCCTGTGATGTTAAACTGCATAAGTGAAATTTAAAAAAGGAAAACTGCTCCAACCATTTTTCGGAAAAAGAAATCAAAAAGTTCCTTATTTTAAAAGATCTAGACATCCATTTCTTCTTCAGCAAAATAGCGAGGCTTTTTTATGAACTCTTACTCTCTATTTTTTCATATCTTTACACAAAGGATTTTGTTTAGATCAATGTAAACATACATAGAAGTATATTATGTTTTTTTTTTTTTTTTTGTTTTTATGCAGTCTAACTTTTGTTTCACTTCTATTTTATTTTACGTTTATCTTGTATTTTATCATGCCTTATTGGTTTTTGCGTTTTGTGATGTCAAGCTGCGTAAGCTAAACTTAAAAGGGGAAAACTACGCTAACTTTTCTTTGAAAAAATATTCAAGAAGTACCTTAAACGAAAGAGAAAGCACACGAATCTTGCCATCCAATTCTTCTTCTGCAAAGTAGCGAGGCTTTTTATGTACTTTTGCTCTCTAATTTATCTCTATTTACGCAAAGGGTTTTATTTCAATGTAAACACGTATAAAAGAATACTTTGTTAAAAATAATGTTAAAGGAGTTGCGTAAAAAAAAACGTCTGAATAAAGTTTCTTTACAAAAAAAACAACTAAGAAACAAGCGCGCCTAAGAAAAACCAGATCGCGATTCACTAAGTCAAAAAACGAAAGAAACAAAGTTTAAAAGGTCTTTCTAGACAACAAATTCTATTTTTGGCAATGCAGTTTTTGTATTTATGCAACCTAACTTTTGTTTGACTTCTATTTTATTTTACGTTTACCTTGTATTTTATCTTGCCTTTTTGTGTTTTGTGATGTCAAGCTACATAATCTAAACTTAAAAGAAGGAAACTAGGCTAACTTTTCTAGTAGAATATTATGTTGTTGGTTTTGTATGCAGCCTAACTTTAGTTTCATCTATATTTTATTTTGCGTTTATCTTATATTTTATCTTGTCTTTTTGAGTTTTGTATTTTGTGATGTCAAGCTACATAATTTAAACTTAAAAGAAGAAAACTAGGCTAACTTTTCTTTGAAAAATTGTTCAAAAACTACCTTACACCGATAGAGATAGCTCACGAATTTAAAAAGTTGCATCTATTCATCTTCTTCTTCAGCAAAGTAAAGCTTTTTATGCACTTTTACTCTCTAACTTACCTATATTTGCGTAAAGGATTTTATTTAATTCAATTTAAACATAACTAGTAGAATATTATGTTGTTGGTTTTGTATGCAGCCTAACTTTAGTTTCATCTATATTTTATTTTGCGTTTATCTTATATTTTATCTTGTCTTTTTGAGTTTTATATTTTGTGATGTCAAGCTACATAAGCTAAACTTTAAAGAGGAAATTTACGCTAACCTGTCTTTGAAAAACTATTCAAAAACTACCTTTAACAAAGTAGCGAGGCTTTTTATGCGCTTTTACTCTCTAACATACCTATTTTTGCGCAAAGGATTTTATTTAATTCAATTTAAACATGCCTAGTAGATTATTATGTTGTTGGTTTTTTATGCAGCCTAACTTTAGCTACATCTATTTTTCATTTTACGTTTGTCTTATATTTTATTTTATCTTTTTGTGTTCTGTGATGTCAAGCTACATAAGCTAATGTTAAAAGAGGAAAGCTGCGCTAACCTTTCTTTGAAAAACTATTCGAAATCTATTTTTGAGATAATCTAGATTTAAAAGAGGAACACTACGCTAATTTTGCTTTGAAAAAACTCTCGAAAACTAACTTATTCGATAGAGATAGCACACAAATTTAAAAAATTGTATCTACTCATCCACTTCTTCTACAGCAAAGTACTGAGGCTTTTTATGCACTTTTATTCTCTAACATACCTATATTTGCGCAAAGGATTTTATTTAACTCAATGTAAACATACATAGAAGAGTATTGTTACCCGTTTGTTTTATGCAGCCTAACTTTAGTTTCATCTATACATTATATTGCGTTTACCTTATATTTTATCTTGCCTTTGTTAGTTTTGTGTTTTGTTATGTCAAGCTTCATAATCTAATCTTAAAAGGGGAAAACTGCGCTAACTTTTCTTTGAAAAAGTACTCAAAAAGGACCTAAATCGATATAGATAGCTCACAATTTTAAAAAGTTGCATATAGTCATCTTCTTCTTCAGCAAAGTATCGAGGCTTTTTATGGATTTTTACTCTAACTTTCCTATATTTGCGCAAAGGACATTATTTAATTCAACTTAAACATGCCTAGTAGATTATTATGTTGTTGGTTTTTTATGCAGTCTAAACTTTGTTACATCTATATTTTACGATTAACTTATATTTTATCTTGCCTTTTTGAGCTTTGTGTTCTGTGATGTCAAGCTACATAGTCTAAACATAAAAGAGGAAAACTACGCTAAACTTGCTTTGAAAAACTATTCAAAAACTACCTTTAACAAAGTAGCGAGGCTTTTCATGCACTTTTACTCTCTAACATACCTACATTTGCGCAAAGGATTTTATTTAATTCAATTTAAACATGCCTAGTAGATTATTATGTTGTTGGTTTTTTATGCAGCCTAACTTTAGTTTCATCTATATTATGTTTTAGGTTTATCATATATTTTATCTTTTCTTTTTGAGTTTTGAGTTTTGTGATGCCAAGCAACTTAAGCTAAACTTAAAAGTGGAATGCTACGCTAACCTTTCTTTGAAAATCTATTCATAAACTACCCTAGACAAAAGCTAGATTTAAAAGAGGAAAACTACACTATTTTTACTTTGAAAAAACTTTCGAAAACTACCTTAATCGATAGAGATAGCACACGATTTTAAAAAATTGCATATAGTCATCCACTACTTCTGCAGCAAAGTAGCGAGGCTCTTTATGCACTTTTTCTCACTAGTTTGCTTATATTTACGCAAAGGAATTCATTTAATTCAATCCAAACATATATAGAAGATTATTATGTTACGATTTTTTTTTTCTTTTATGCAGCCTAACATTTATTTCACCTACATTTTATTTTACGATTAACTTTTATATTACCTTTCCTTTTAGTGTTTTGTGTTTTGTGATGTCAAGCTACATAAGCCAAACTTTAAAGAGGAAAACTACGCTAAGCTTTCTTTGAAAAAACTATTCAAAAACTACCTTAAACAAAGTAGCGAGGCTTTTTATGCACTTTTACTCTCTAACATACCTACATTTGTGCATAGGGTTTTATTAGATTCTAGTAGGTTATTACGTTGTTGTTTTTTTATGCAGTCTAACTTTAGCTTCATCTATATTTTATTTTACGTTTATCTTATATTTTATTTTGTCTTTTTGAATTTTGTGTTTTGTGATGTCAAGCTACATAAGCTAAACTTAAAAGAGGAAAGCTACGCTAACCTTTCTTTGAAAAGCTGTTCAAAAACTACCTTAGACATAATCTAGATTTAAAAGAGAAAGACTACGCTATTTTT
>NW_028324355.1:0-54692 GCF_058129835.1 Hydra viridissima | reverse complement strand
ATTGCTATATGGACTATTTTGTTGGTTATAGAATATATTAGCTATCCAAAAAACAAAAATGAATGGAGATCTATAGCAAATGAGTTTGAGAAGAAATGGAACTTCTCCAATTGCATAGGGGCTATAGATGGGAAACATATAGTTATGCAAGCCCCTTCAAGATCAGGCTCGTTCTACTTTAATTATAAAAAATCTCACTCTATTGTTCTGATGGCTATTTGTAATGCAAACTATGAATTCACACTTGTTGATATTGGTGATACTGGTAGAAACAGTGATGGTGGTGTATTCAAAAATAGTAAAATGGGAATTGCTTTTGAATCAAAGTTATTAAATATCCCAGAACCTTATGAACCAATAGGTTCAAGCGTAAAACTGCCATATGTTCTAATTGGAGATGAGGCATTTTCCCTCAAAAACTATTTAATGAACCCATACCCTAAAGAAATATTATCTTTGAAGGAAAGAATATATAACTATAGATTGGCACGTGCAAGCAGAACAATAGAAAATACTTTTGGTATTTTGGCAGCAAGACGCAGAATTTTTTGCAAACCAATTATTGCAAAAGAAAATATTGTAATTAACGTGACTAAAGCTGCCACTGCTCTGTATAACTACCTTATGCATGGTCGTCATTTTGAACCATTAAATCAATATTGTCCTTCAAAATTTGTTGATTATGAAACACCTTCTGGTTTGCAAGCTGGTGAATGGCGAAGTGATATTTCTGATTACCAAGGAATAACACTTTTACAAAAACAATTAGACTCAAATAACTATACTCGTGATGCAAAAGCAGTGAGGGAATCATTTTGAGACTTCTTTAATTCTCCCCAAGGACAGGTTCCATGGCAATACGATATGGTTACTCATACTCAAAATACATTTGATCAAAGATGAAATTTCTCTTCCTTATATATATATATATATATATATATATATATATATATATATATATATATATATATATATATATATATATATATATATATATATATATATATAGTATTTTTAAGTATTTTATTGTTTACCTTAAATGTATATATTGAATGTAAAAATAACTAACATCTTCGTATATGAAATATATTTTATTTGAAAATTAAATTTTACATTTTCATTCATTGTCACTTTCCATTTCAAGGAGGATTTCCATAACTTTTATTTTTGCTAATTTGTTTTTCTTTTTTGAAAGATTATGAAAAGAGCTTACTAAGCTTTTACAGAATAACTCATCCAGATCATTTTCATTTATTTTCATCAGTTTATTTTGCTCCACATCATTCATTATCGCTTTTTCAAGAGCAACTTGTAATGGGTTAATTTTCATTTTTCTTTTCATATGATTTGGCAATGAGATAATCATCTGAGGTGATGTAATTGAATTTATAACTGTTTCATTTTCTACTAAAGTCAAATTATCTCTTGAACTTGATGCTCTAATAGAATTGTCTATATTTTCAAGTCCTCTGTGTTCAACTAAATGTTGTGTTGCAAAAATATCGCATTTTATGTTTGAACTAGTCGATTTTACCCCAATGACATCTTTCAAAAACATTAATTCTGTGAAGAATTGGCATGATGGTAATTGTTCTCCACCAGCTCCAGACATGATAGCCTTTTTTTGACGATTCAAGCATCTACGAAAATTTTCTCTCAATTTTGTCCATGCTGAAGTCAAAGTTTTTTCTATACACAAAAAAAAATAATAATAAAATAGGTTACGTTATGTAAAATAGGTTACGTTATTTTATTATTTAGACATTTTTGTTGAAATTTACTTGGCAAAATAAATAGCTGCCTTCTACTTTTAATAAAGTAGATATCTGCCTCCATGCTTCAACTTTTAAAGGTGTTTCCTTATATGCGCGAGTTCTTGTGTCCCATAAAAATGGAAATTTTCTCACTTCTATTAAATGAGCCTCCAAGTTTGTTGGAACATTTTGTATTCTTGAAAAATCCACATTTAATTCATTCATTATTAAATTGAATTTATAATAATCAATATCGTAAATCGGACAGTACACTTCAAAGTTTAATATTTTAACATTTTATTCGGGTATTTATACAATTTAAAATTAGCAGTAAAACTAACAAAGTTGCAACTGTGAGTAACTAAATATCTTAATGATTTCTATTTTGCTTCATAGTAGGAAAATAAAAATATACGCGTAAATAGCTTTAAGTAATTACATACATAATTATAGGAAAATAAATGTTTTTGACAAAATTACGAAATTAAGCTTTATGACAAAAATTACGAAAATGGAAAAATTCTTGGAAACTTTTACACTTCTTTATTTTTTTTTTTCGAAAATTCTAGCAAGGTGATTGGCTGCTCGTTTCGCTATTTGCTTATAAAAGTTGATTTGAGATTAACTTTTTCCCGAGACAGATATGATGGCAAAAACTAAGCTGCGGGAAAATCAAATTACAAACTGCGCATGCTCACGTGATTAATTTTCCCATCCCTTTCCCGTTCCCGTAGCTAAACGGATGAGTGGAAACTCACCTTTAAACATTGTTAAAATGTAGTGTTTTTTTGTCGCTAGCCGCCATCTTTAAAGCTATTATTTTACCAATAAATAGGCTCTGCTAGAAAAAGTCAGGCTGACCTCGATATCATTTTTTTTGGCTAAAATTCATATAAATACAATTTTAGAACTGGCTCGTTTTCCGGGCTAGCTCGGCGAACGGGCTAGCCCTTGTCATATAAACAGGCCCTAAGTTTAAGGAGAGAATTTTCGAATTGAATTTTACCTGTCTCTGACGTCAGCCGCAGGATTATAGAGAAAGAAATAAGAAAATCAGTAATGTTACGCACTATCTCTTTGGAAATCAAATATCCAATCAAATCAACGAAGTATATTAACTGTGATCAAATCTTACGACATATTTCTGGCTTCTTTTGAGGCTCTTTCAAGTTTTCTAAGAGTAAATCTTTCGTGGATGATGATTTCCAATGTAGTTTACGGGAGAAAAGTGAAATGGAACGTGAGGTAAAAAGAGATATTAATGGATTTCCATTACAAAAATTGAAAATTCTTAATTGAAAATACACAAAAATTTGTGTTAAAAACACTCAGTACATCTAAATTTTGTGGTATTTGAGTCTTGAATTGCTGTAATGCTTTTTTTTAAATTACAAAATTATTAAAAATTTTTTATTTTTCACATAATTTGCAGACATTAACACGGACTACGTTTAAATATGTGAGTTAATTATTGCATGATTATGTTAAGAAACGTAGTAACAGAAGTAGACAAGAAAATAAAAAATTGATGACCTTTAGTGATGATGAAATGGGGTTCCAGTAATGAGACATGCGCCATTTCATCGTATATTTTTATTTAGTAATATTTTTTGCCAGAATTCCATTAATTTAAGACAAAATTAATCGAATTTATATAATTTATTGAGCAATTAATTTTTTTACGAATGTATATAATGTATAAAGAAGTCTAAATACAATTTGAAATGATAATAAAGTATACACCTTTTCATCAAAACTTAAGGACATGTAAAACTCCTCCCCCCCCCCACCTCCCTTAACTTAATCTTTTTCAGTCTTCACAAATAATGAGTTTACAACTCGAGAGCCTTAAAGATAATGTTTAAAAATGCAGCAAAAATACTGTTTTGTTTAGATGATCCGTTCCCAAAAAATTTTGTAAACATTGTGAAAAACATATTCAAGAGGTTGTTTCGAGTCTTTGTGCATGTATATATTCATCACTTTGAAAAGATTGTCTCGTTAGGTGCAGTAAGTTACTTTGTTGTTTATACTTATTTTATAAAATCCACTGCTTGAAATATTAAGTGTATTTATAATCTTTATATTATCTCCTTTATCTTTTTCGTTGCTGCACTTGAAATAGCAAGCCATAAAAAATGTCTTTTTTTTGATCGTCAGAAAAAATGTCAGAAAGACTTCTATTTTCTTATTTTTTTACTCTTTAAGAAATATAAATAAATAGTAAAATTTAAACATGGGGAGTGAGAAAAACTAAAACTGATCTTTTGTGATATGAACTTTTATTATTTAACATATAATAACTGTTGGTAAAAACAAAGCATAAGAATTACTCAAGAAAAACGGTACACTTGAAGTCGAACGAAATCTCTTAATATTTGACAGTTAAGTTTCTTTTTTTATTTTAAACTAAAACATCTATAAATAGCTGTAAGGAAGTTTTATGACTTTCAGGAAGCTCACATCAACCAATGTTACAAACATTTCTATCATTTTATTACTGAATTTGATCTCATTGAAAAGCGTGAACTGAATCCTTTGGTAAGCAAGCACTTAGCATTTTTCTGTAAACTAGTTTTGTTATTTTTTGTTTAAAAGTAATTTTTCACATTTGAATTAACCTGTAAATTACTTTCTAATTTAACGAGGTTACATCATTAGTTGACATTTTTCATGTTTTCTGAAAAATATCAACCAACGATACAAATATTTTCGCGATTGAGGGTAAAAGGTACCGTATATACTCAAATTTTCGGAGAAATTGTCAAATTCTGAACATCCAGTGAAACTTTTCAAAATTTTGAAATAATGTTTGAAAAGTAGACTTAAAGTCCTTTTCAAAGATCCTTTCTAACGATATGTAATTTTCGCGACTCCCTAGCTTAATTACGAGACTGCACAAAAGGATGCGACCCACAAATTGAGAAACCCTGCTCCATTAGTACTTTTCTTAATCTCTTTAAACGTTTTTTTTTTTTCATTCAATACTATAGAAAGACATGACAATGCAGTTGTGTGGATGACTAAAATTCTGTTTATCGTCAGTCATTAGCTTGATTTCATTTTAAAAGATGTCTGGAGCGCCTCTTATACGTTGACCTAGAGCACGTAACGGCGAATATGAGGATCGTTATGCATAATTTATCATGTACGCATAATTTGTCTGTTCATGTTTTAAGATTTTTATTGACGTAATTATTTTAACTATTATAATTTGTAACTTGTTTCAATCATTGATAAAATAATATATTTCACTGAGAAGACCGTCGGTAATGTTTTTAATTCAGAGTAGAAAAGACATTCTACTTTTTTAAATAAAAATTTCGTTTTAAATTGTTCCCGCTGAAAGTTTGATTTTAGCTTGATTTGGTGAGGGTTTTAATATTCTTTTTAAGTGTTCGTGATTTTGTAAGATACTTCATCTTTTATACTCGATTTACGCAATTATTATTTTTTTTAATTCATTTTTGTTTAATATTTTTTAAATATCTTAAAAAGAATTTTGAGGATTTTTAATCGTTTATCAAAAACTGGTAAAATATTACACTAATAACTTGTCTCATTATTTTCTCTCGGTAAAATTCACTAAAGAGCGGAAATAAGAATTCTCATGAAAAATAAAATGCGTCACAAAACATTTTTTTGTTGGACTGGAAGTTAAACAATTATCAATATCTAAGTCGAAAAAAAGAGATCATCAATTTGTAACTTTAGTTTTTAACTTAATGAAATTTACCATAATAAATTAATAATAAATAAAATGCATTTCTATAATATAACAGTATTTCTATTTATATAAACTCGGTAAAAACAATGGTCCATTAAAACTATATTAAATTTTTTTTACTATAGCGACATATTTCAAAACAAAGCTCTAGTTTTCAACATTCAAAATAACTTTGAAATTGCTGCTTATTAATTAATACTAAAACTATTACATAATGTTAGAGTGGAGTGAGTCTTTAAATAATAAGCAAAATTATCCAGATAAAAATACACTTAAAGGTTCTGACAGTCAGAAAAGAATATCAATAATACGTTTCTTGTTCGACCCAGCCTAAAAATTGAACATTTCAAAAATTTCTAATATAAAAGCACAAATATATCAGGAATACGATAATTATATTGTTCAAAGTATAACAAAGTAAAAAACAAAAAAAAACTTCACCTCCAGGGTTTCGGCGCAAGAGATATCTTCTAATTTCATCATAAACAAAAATCAACAAACTGAAAGGGAGACCAGGTAGCCACCAAGTAAAGTTCATGGGACGAAGACGCAAGCCTATGTTTACTCCAGGAGTGTATTGAAGAAAGATCGCAAGAGCGGTCTCGAAGAATATTCCGAAGTTTAAGAACCAATTTCTGAATAAAGTTACAATAAGTTAAATACTCTTTGGTGCCTAATAGACGTCGCTCCCCCCCCCCCCCCCCGCTAATTAACTTTTTAAAAATTTTCCACCCAGGACATTCTTATTCCAACCCCCCCGGCTATTAAATTTTAGAAAAAATTCCATCCAAGACAAGACTATTTTTTATAAAAATTTTCTTTTTCACTACTTACTTACGCTGCGTAAATATCATTCATTCAAATAACTTTGTTTTAAAAAAAAGAACGTTCTATTTTCTTCTTTCTATCATTACGTCATTATTCATTAAGAAAGAAATTTTCTTCTTTCTATCGTCACGTCATATCATTTACAGTACTTATTTGCTTGTACGAAAAGAATTTTTAAAAGGACAGAAAGAAGCCAATATAGTAACGTAGAAAAAATGAAGCTTGGAAAAATTGTGGAAAAGTTCAAAGAAGAGTACGATGCCGAAGTGATAAAAAACAAAGGAAAGACGAAATACGATGCAAAAAGAAAACGACACGTGCCAATAAAACCGACAACTGGATATGTTGCAAAGTCTGTCCGATTCTTTTATACTGATTTGGTCGATGCAAAAGGTGACGACCCTGAATTCGTAAAAGCAGTTAAACTTGCATCCCGTTCATACAAAGACCTAGAGCGTTTGAAACGTCAAAAACATTATTTAGTTATTGCTTTAGGTATTTAAAAAAACTCGAAATTTTCCAACCCACCCCCCGCTTATTCCAGCCCCCCTGCTTATTAAGTTTTTGTGATATTTCCAAACCCCCCCCCCCCTTCTAATAGGCACCAAAGAGTACGTTGAATCAATAATAACTTAATACGGAGAATCAATAATTTGTTAGAAAAAAACCAATTCTAAAAATTAACTTACGACATTCCTTGATGGAACAACGAAAGTCTTCTGGTTTTACTTATGATCACATCTGCCCATTGCACAACTACAATAGTGGTAAAGAAAGCGGTCTGACAAGTCAATTCTAACTCCTTGCGCTGAAAATACGTCCACTCGCTGCCGAAAGAGTCTTCTAGATTGTTAATATTCATGTCATCCCATTTACTTCTAAGTCCGAACAAATAAGATGGTAAAAATCCATTTTCTGACAAAATGACGAAGTAAGTGAAGAATCCAGCAGCAGCCTTTAAGAAAAAAGACACATGTACTTATTACGCCTTACAATATTAGCTTATGTAATAATAAGAATACAATTCCTAGTTCAAAACGCGCAAAACTCCACCCACCTGTATCATACCTATCTGCCCATATGCTAAACTAATGAGTCTTTCATTAACGAGTTTGTCCCGCAATGGGTCACGTGGCTTACGTTTCATAATATCAGTTTCAGCTTTTTCATACGCCAAAGATATAGCGGGAACGAGATCTGTTCCAAGATCAATACACAAAATAGTGATAGTACCAAGAGGTAAAGGAATACCACAAAGTATGAACATTAGGAAAGGAGAAATTTCGGGAATGTTACTAGTAAGAGTATAAGCAATTGACTTCTTTAAATTGTCAAAAATCAGTCTGCCTTCCTCCACTCCAGTAACAATTGAAGCAAAGTTATCATCTAACAGAATCATGTCTGCAGCTTGCTTAGATACGTCGGAGCCAGCTATACCCATTGCAACTCCTTAAATGATAAAGCACTATTTATAATCTTTTAACTTATTTCTAGTAAAAGAGCTGCAGTTTTATTTTTAAAAATATCATAATAGAGGTTAGATTTTTAGATTATTAAGTCAAGCTTAAAGCTTTTTACCGATATCAGCTTTTTTTAAAGCAGGCGAATCGTTAACACCATCGCCAGTGACGGCAACAATGGCGCCTAACCGCTGACACCCTTCAACAATAATCAACTTTTGTTGGGGTGATGTGCGGGCAAACACTATCTCTGTATGATGCTTTAGGATCCTATCAAGTTCCTCCGACTCTATATCTTTTAATTGACCTAATTTAATAAGAGAATTTCAAAATAAATTAAAAAATTCTAAAACGAAGCATTTTTATTAAAAATGTGTAATTTCAACAATAAAACATACCACCATGGACAACACAGGCTTTAGCATCATGTTTATTGACTTCTTGTAAAGGTATGTTCAATCGTAGAGCTATGTCTTCTACAGTTTCATTCCCTTCTGAAATGATTCCAACACCTTTTGCAATTGCTTTAGCTGTAATTGGATGATCACCAGTCACCATGATTACTTTAATACCTACCGTTGCACACAAAGTGAATTAAAAATCAACTTTTCAAAATGAACATATCATGAGAACTAATTTTACTTAAATTACCAGCGCTCCTGCACTTGCTAACAGCATCAGGGACAGCAGCTCGAGGGGGGTCAATCATACTTAACAGACCAACAAAACATAATCCTTCCAATGGGAAATTCTGTTCCTCATCAGTCTTAAACTCAAAAGTTTTAGGATATTGCTCAATAGGTAAGTAATAATGGCAAAATCCTAAAACACGCTCACCAAGACCACCTATAAAACAATGAAAGTAATAAAAACACAAAAAGAAAAAGGAAAAACATAGTAATAACATCAGAAAACAGTTTGCTTAAATTTTCATTTAGATTCTAAAAAAGATTCCCTCTGTGAATGACAAAATGATATCAATTATATTATAAAATGTTTAAAAGCAAAGAACTACATATTTAAAAAAACAATTTTATCATCATAGTGTTTGATGGCTCATCCATAATTATTCAACTTTTCAATGTTTTACTTACAAATTAGAGGAAAGGAAAGAAAATCACTTGAAAATATGCTCTATTACTATCAATTATAATTACATGAAAAAAAAAAAAAAAAAAAAAAGTTTATATACTTAATTCATAAGTTCTTCTCATCTATTTAACTACATTTAGTGGCAGTAACTGTTTTACATGGTGGTATTTTACAGTTTTCCAATTTTTGAAAGTCTATTTTATACCACTCACTTTTACGTTTTAGCAATATATCTTTTTTATTGTTAGGTTTTAATTTTTTGACAATTCTATCTATATTTGTTCCATAAAAGTTTTAGTGAAAAAATTGGTTGATTGGGACGGCCTAGTCGATCTTTCAAATATGTATTTTCTAATTCACTTACAGCCAGATGTACTATTTTTATTATCTTTTATATTATTTGTAATTTCTGGGGCAGTTAATTTATTTTACAAGTGGTAGCAATTCTTCTGTCTTTAGTAGCAGGTGTAATTCATTGACATCCTGATTGTTTCTGATTAACTGCACTTCCAGTTTCTTACTTTTTATAATATTTCATACTTTTTTTTGGGAAATATCCCCTACTGAATATTTGTATTTTGCCAATCATGTTTCTACTGATAATTTGTGTTTTCTTACCATTTTTTATAAAAATATTTAAAATAAAAAACCAACTTTGAGAAATATAACAAACTTACAATTATTATCAAACTTTACTCCAGCAAAACTAAATCAAAACTAAACTTATTGAAACATAATACAAAGGGATACAATAATGTTTATGTTTCTTAGCGTCTGTAATCTTAACATAAAGGTTGTTGTTGATAACAATGAGATGTATGTTTTTTTTTTTAAAAGTATGTTGATGTAGAGAAATGGTAAACACTCACAAGATATTGTTAAATTTACTTATTATTATTATTATTTTTTAAGCATTTTCAGCATTTTTTTAAAATTATCTATTAGTAATTTTATCACCATGATTTACAAATGTTGCAAAAATAAATATGAAATAAATAGAAAATTAAAGAAATTCTTTTAAAATTTTTTATTAGTAACTTTATCAGTAACTAAAGGACAGCATCAGACTAGCAGGTAACAAAGTTAAATGTTAGGACTTAGTTAAACTTAGTTTTTAGTTGAATAAAAACAACTATGAAATTTATTAAAAGGGACTTAGAAATATATATTCTAAAAATAACATGGCATCAATCATTTTAACAAAGATTCCCTTAAAAAAAATTAAAGAAAAAACTTTATAAAAAAATTACAAAACTTACCTAACTCCATATAAGCTTTATTGTAATTCTCCTTAATATCGTCATCAAGTGGTTGCTCTGCTCCATTCACAAGAATAGTGGAACATCTTTCTAAGATTTTTTCAGGTGCTCCTTTCATAACAAGGAGGTAACATGAGTTATTGCCATCTTCATGTTCATGAACAGATACTTGATACTTGTTGGTTGAGTTAAATGGAATCTCTGCCACTTTTTTATATTTCGCTCTAATATCCATAACATTTCCAACTGACAGCTCTATAAACTTTAAGATGGCAGTCTCTGAAGCATCTCCATTGCACTCTTTCCTATATACCAAATTAATAGTTTTAATTTTTTTTTTAAAAAAAAGAGTTCCAAAAGAATCAAAAACTAAAAAATAGAACACCATGTCTCTAATGATTTTGAATTTAAATCTTTACTTTAAATAAGATGAAGAAGAAGAAGAAGAAGAAGAAGAGAGAGAAAAAAAAAAGGAAATACAAAGTAGTTAAATAATATGAAGTTCTGCCTTGAAAATAAATAACTTCAGGGACAGGACATTTGGATGCTAGAACTTGCAAGCCTAAACCTAACCCATAAACCTAAATTGAAAAAAAAAAAAAAAAAAAAAAAAAGAAAAAGGGCTGAGCGCTTGGGAACTTGGTGGCTACTTTTCCTTTGATCAACTAAGTTATTAGAAATCTAGTTTAGCATCAATATTCTTGCACTTCAAAAATGACTAAAGTATTTTGCAAAAATCTGGGTTTGATTTGTTTTCAAAAAGAGTTGTTTCCTGAGTATTTGTATGGAAGGAAAAAAACATGGTTTGAAATTTACCAGCTTAATAACTTTGACATTTTTCAGCAAAGGTCTGCAAGTGCTACCATAAACCATTCCCTTACAGAAGCTTTTCCTAAAACACCAATACTAACAGCTTATTGTAAGATCTATTCCAAAAAATAAGCAATCAGGATAAGAAAATGTTTAAAGGATAAGCTTATACCGAACAGAAAACATTCTTAAAATCATATTTTAACAAGAGGTAAATAAACTTTGTTGAATTTTGTTTTTTATTCTTTTGAGGTTTTAAACTAGAGCAATGAAATAGTAGTAATATAGTAATACATATCGATAGGTTTGCAGTATATATGACATCAAGAATTAGTAGTGGATATTAGAGTGATTCTAAAAAATGCCCCTCAGAATATCTTTTGAAAGTTTATGCTCCTATTGTTAAATGTTGTTCCTTACTAAATAATAACTAATTTCTTAAAAAAATGATAGTTTCTTATAGTTAGAATACAAAAAATATTTTTATACTATACCAAGCCAAATATATTTTAATCTTTGTCACAAAATTTCAATAAAATGTTTCATTTAATGTACTTAATATTATAATTTTAAAATAAAGCTTGCATTTTTTTCGAGTTTTTAGCTGCAATCAGGATAAGCTTTATGTTTGGAAACCAGTTATAAAAGAAATTGATATTGATCCTCATCTCAAGTTAATTTTTGGTCTAGCTCTTAAACCAGAGCTAATTCTCTCTCACCAATTCTGTTTGTCACACAAAGAATCTTGTAATCTTGAATGGAAGAATTTTAAAAGTTTCTTGTAATCCAAGTAACTTTTAGAATTATTCCATTTTTTTGCATCAACATTAAAGAATTGTTTTATATCAAAAACATAAAATCATTTGATTTTATTTCTGTTTGCAAAATTATTAAGTTGCAGGGGCTGGAACTTGTTTAGGTCTTTTTTGATTTCACTATACAAACTTTGAAAGAAGAGTTATGGATCATTGCATCTTCTTACACTATATTTCTGTATGTTATCAAACAACCATAGATCCACTAACTTATTTGACAAATAATATAAATATTACAACATCTTCTTTACTTTGGCTTTTGTGATATTTGGTTCATTGTATTATATCAAGTCATTTATATCATTTGAACAGTAACAGAAATTTTCATAACTAAAGCCTATAATAGCTAGCCTTTTTATTACAGATGAGTTTAAACCATGCATAAAACTCATCACTCTAGTGGTTAATATTTAGAATTCTATATCAATGTCAATCAAAAGTGTTTTAAAGATAAGACAAACATTGATAAATATTTGTGAAAATCAAGGCCAAGATGAAGGCAATTTGTCATTCCATCCACATATGACTTTAATCTGTTTGTATTGATGGAATGTATTGCTTAAATTTCAGAACTACTTTCTTCTGACAACACAACAACCATGTGTCATGAGTGCCTCATATGCTGTTTTTTCCTTGATTGAGTTTGACAAATTGTTTTTGTATGAGATTAAGGCTCAACTCTTCAAGAGGTGTTTCCCAAATTCCAATGGAAAAGTTGTTCTTTATATGGATAACATGCTTTACCCATACTGCCATTGAACTGGTCTGGATGTCTTGAGTGATAATTCTGATGATATATACAAAAGATTGGTGTATAACCATGAAGTACACCAATTATGGTTTAATGTTAAATCAATACAAGGTATTTGGATAATTTAAGGCCTTAATTCCTCTAACACTAATTTATGTTTTGCATTATTTTGGTTATTTTTAGGTAAATTGTTCTTTTAGTTAAAATTTTTTTTTTTTGTGAAAACTTAATTGCTCTGCTTGTTGGAGAAGATGATTACATGATAACTAAAGTTGTTAAGCTTCTCCAAAAAAAAAATAAGAAAAAAAAGCTAACAAATCCTGCGATTCAGTTAATGAGATATTCACAAAGCTTTGCCAAAAACTGTCAAGCATAATTGTCAAAATCTGATCCAACAGTCATAGCAAAAACATGAAGCTCAATTTTCATTTCTGGCAGATAGCTTAGTGTAAAATTGTTCTCAATGTGCCTTTTCAGCAGAAGGAAAGATTTCATTCTAGAGGATAAATTTTCAACCAGAAAACATTGACAAACTGTTGAATATAAAGCAAAACTATGAAGATTAATGGAAATCAGTATCAAGTGACATAAGAGATCAGCCAGTACCTTCCATTGGATTGATTGTCATTACTAAACCTCATCTGGCCACATCCACCTAGAACATCTTAAATATTGCTTGTTTAGCTCTTTTCATTTCTTTTTTTCATTTAATACTAAATATATCTCAAAAACTTCAAAAAAATTATAGTCGAACATTTAAAGACTTTCAGAAAAAAATAATTTTGAAAAATGTATAATTTACTAAGCATTAGTGCTGCTAAGGTGAAAAATGTTTCAGAATGATTTGGTTAGGTAAAGTTTTTACTAGATTTACTTATCTTAGTCAAACTTTTTGAAAGGTTATTGTAAAGAACCATTTAATCTCATTCAAAAACTTAATCTCATTTGGAATAAAATAATTGTTAAGTATCACAGTCTTAGTTAGAAATTGGTAAAAAGTATTGCTAAAGTATCATTTGATTTCATTTTGAACCGGAAAAAGTATTGTTTAGTTAGTTTTAGTAAGCATCACCTAGTCTCATTTTTCAAATAGGGAGAAAATTATTTGTAAAGTATTGTCATTTCAAAGTTTTTTTAAATACTTTAGATACTTAATTACAGTGCTTATATTAATTTGTATAACTAAAAAATGTTTTTACATGTACCTCAGGATAGCAACATCATTTTGGTTAGGTTTGAATTCAGCTCGATTACATAATGCCCCAATTTTTGCAAGTGCTTTCCATGTTGAAGAACCTTTATCATGAGCTATTCCTGACTGATCTTCTGTTGTGTCAGCTTCAATTATCATTTTATCGAACCACATGTGTGCAACAGTCATGCGATTTTGAGTTAATGTACCAGTTTTATCAGAACAGATAACTGATGTACTTCCAAGTGTTTCAACTGCCTCTAAATGTTTTACTAGGCAATTCTTTTTTGCCATTTTTTTTGCAGTCAATGTCAAGCACACCTGGAAGTAAAATTTAGATAAATTTGAATGAAACTAAAACAGAGTGAAGACAAAACTTTGTAGCAAAATACAATTTTGTAATATCTAACACAATTAGGAAAGTTTAACATTAAAATTTTGTTATCTTTAAGCTTAATAAAATTTTCATGAAAAATGTAGTTCATATTTTTGATGAAAATTTTACTAAGTTTAAAGATAACAAAAATTTTTTTAGTAAATATTTTTTTTTTAACCATTTGTACCAGTAACTTAACCATTTTAACCAGTAAATATATTTTTTAAACCATTTGTAAATGAAGGAAAAAAAAAAAGAAATGTATTACCTCTAATAATATTTTGCTCAACTTACCTTCCTTGAGCAATTGTTTGTATAAAACTGATTTATTCTTTTACTTTAATACTGATGCAAATACTTTATTTCATGACAACTAAATTACTATTAATACATGAGATAATTGTTTACTTATTATTTATCATTTTGATAAAAGTTTTCTCATGGCTTTTATGAAATATTAAAACTCTCTGAAAATGTCAACTCTCTGAAAAATGCTTAAATTATCAATCAGGGGACAGAATATTTTAAAGTAAATAAAAATTAAAAAAAGTTAATCAACAGAATGATTGTTTACACTTTTTTTAAAAAAAAAACAACACTTTTTTAAAAAAAAAAAATTCAAAAAGTTTAGTTTACCGTAACAGTTGCAAGTAAGCCTTCTGGTACATTGGCAACAATTATACCAATAAGAAAGATGATAGCCTCTAGCCAATGATAGCCCATTGCAAGAGAAATGATCAAGAAACTTACACCAAGAAAAACTGCAACACCAGTCACAATATGAATAAAGTGTTCAATTTCTAAAGCAATAGGAGTTTTACCACTTCCCAACCCTGAGGCAAGATTAGCAATTCGACCCATAACAGTATTATCACCAATTCTAACAACTACTCCAGTTGCAGTACCTTCAACAGCATTAGTGGAAAAAAAAGCAAGGTTCTTTGTTTCAATAGGATTCTCAGATGTGCAATCAACACTGCGAGCTTGGGGTTCTGATTCTCCAGTAAGTGAAGAGTTGTCTACCTAAAAAAAAAGGATGAGAGTTGGTTTTCTTTTAGTACAAAAAAAATCAGTTTTTTATATTTTAAGTGTCAAAAATTTACTAAAGTACAAAAGAAGCTGGAAGGGTAATGTGGATTCATGAGGTAATTGATTAATTACTATTTTTGTCTGAATCTAATTTTTGGATGAAAAATGTAATGTCTGTAGCTTTTTCTTTAATAAAATACCCAACTACATTTTAGAATGCAGACCATTTTTTTTTGTTCGAAATGGAGAATAACATAAAAATGTTAACTTAAATTTTTTTTTGCTAGTTTTAAACTTCAAGAGAAATCTGTGTAAAATGGTGGACAGAAACTGAAAGGTTTTTTTTGTAGAACATAATTTTTGACAGCACAACCCTTTCATGCTCCAATTATTTTCCATAACTAAAAAAAATCCAAACTTTGTTTTTTTTTAACCTTATTTATGACAATATGACATATGAAAAAAAAAAATTAGGAAAAAATTATGTGAAGATGTCATTTGAATTTGTTGTTATAGAACAACACTTACCGCCAATGGGTATTTTTAATAAACAAACATTTTTGAGTTTTAGCAATCTTAATTCTACACTACATTTGTTAAAACAGTAATAAAATTAAAATAACAAAACAGTCAAAGAGGGATGTTAACAACAGTCAAAGAGGGATCCTGACAAACAACAAAAAATAACTGGTAGTGGATTAAAACATTTAAAACTATTGGTTGACTCCATGAAACTCATTAAAAAAATTTCATTATTTTAAAAAACACAGGCTTTATCTACCAGTTCATACATTAAATATATGTAAAACCATTTCCACACTGCCTACAACGACTTTGTTTGTGTAATGTACATGATTAAGAAATTTATTTACTGAAGTCATTTTATTATTTATACTTTCATCATCAGAACTTTCATCTACACTAAACTCTGATTTTGAGCAAGTAAAATCACTGTACATGTACAAATCCTTTTCTATATTTGTATTTTCAAGATCACTATTATTATTATCACTATCAACATCACTATCGTCAAAATCTATGACAAAAGCTTCCTCGGAAACTAACTTTGTTATAACTTTATGTGAGTGTTTAGAAGAATAAAAAATTTTTAAAAGTGCCATTATTTCTTTTACTTTAAGTTCTGAAAATAAATAAATTGCATCAAATTACACACACTCACATACACACACATATATAATATATACTTATGTGTGTATATAAACATGTACTAAGTACACCCAGTAAATAACATAGCATAGTACTCAACATAACCATAAGTAACATATAATCACACTCACAGTAATACATATTATATTTACTAAAAGATAAAAATAAGAATAATGATATTATAAATGATAATAATTATAACAATATTTTAATCTTTAAACTTGTTTTAACAATTAAATGATAAAAAAAATATTTTGATTAAAAAATCTTATCACATAAATAAGAACAGTAATATGTTAAACTAACATTAAATATTTTTTTCAAAACAAGATTAGAATTATAAATCCTTTAAATTAGTAGTATTCGCTGTCTGTTCCTAGTACCGACTTCACCCATAAAAAATCATCTACAAATGTCAGTGGTACTCTGAAATAGTAGACTTTTTCTACAGCCCTTTTCAACTTTCTTTATAAAATAATATTGTTTTCAATCAGTTAGGATGCACTATTTGCATTGGGGAAGCTTAGTTTAATTTGTTGTTATACAACAACCCAGCGCATGAAAGGGTTAAGTTCTTATCTGTTATTCAGCCCATAGAATATGCTAAAACTTTAAAAAGGTCCATTGAGGCAAAGTATAAGTAAAAGATTTTACAGAGATTTACTTAGAATTTGAAAAAAAATTCCTTTAAAGTTGAATTATGTATTAGGTTTATCCAAAAGTATTCATAAAATCAGCAATCAAAATTTGGTCTAACCTCACCTGAATGCAGGTAAAAACAGAATGACAGAATATTATTGGTTCATGACTTGTTTTTTAAGTCAACTTACTATTTTTAAATGGGAAAATTAGTTTTATGTTATATAAAAAACATAAGTTGAAGTGCTTTCTCCACATAATATTTTCATATTTTTAAATTTAAAGGAACATTGTAAACAGCTAGAAATCTATTACACCAAAATATATGGTAGAGGTATGTTCTTTTTTGTCAAATTTAGCTTCTATTATTAACATAAGGACTTGTCAAATCAGAATATATCTGAATATTTACCAAAATATAATCTATATATTAAATTGAATATGCAAATAAAGTGGCTATATTTTTTGTAGTTTTTGATTTTTAGATTTTGCATATTTCTGTTAGATTTATGGTGAACTGACGTTTGTTAAACAGAAAAAGAAATTTATACTACTTAAAAAGAAAGCATATGAACTTTATTTTGGATTCAAAGTATGTGATAAGAATAGAACTGGGGCAACTCCTGTATGCTATATGTCTACCACAAGTAAACTCAGAAAATGCATGTATTGCATGTTCCAAATGAATGTCAAATATCATCATATTTGACCTTCATTTGGAATATCATTGAATGAATTTTATATCTATGATGCCATTTGTCTTGTGTCCCATAGTAAAATCTAAAAATTTATAGACAAATTTTGACAAGTATTAGAGGACATTAGAGGCTGTAGAAGATAAAATCAAGTTTTCTGATGGATGTCTTGCATTCTGCCATTGATGATGAAATGTCATATTTAAAGGCCTGTGTAAAGATGAGGGTAGGTAATTTTGAAAAAACATTTTATAGCAACTATGAAAAATCACTAGCAATTTTTTACTATAATCAAAAACTTTAGAAGGTATATATGGCAGGGCTAGGACATAACACTTATCTCATCTTGTAGATCAAAAAAATATTTTGAATACAAAAATTAAGAAATAGAGTTGATATAGTATAGAGCTGAGTAAAACCTTGACTTACTTTTAATCCCTTGCATTCAACAATACGAATATCAGCTGGAATTCGATCTCCAAACTTTACAAAAACAATATCTCCTACAACACACTGCTCTGCATTAATAGTAATTTTCTGTTTATCACGCAATACAATGGCTTCCTGTGGTATCATTTTTTTAAAACTTTCCATGATTTTTGAACTCTTGGATTCCTAAATAAATTTAATAAAGTAAATATTTTTTAATTCAAAATCTTTTGTAAATAAGTAAAAATGTGTTTATATTACACATGCATAAAAAAGATTTTCTTAAATAAGATAAGTTAAAATAATTTTTAACAATTAATAAAAACATTTTGTAAAAGATGTCTTTGTATGGAAAAATACTATTAAATTTGAGATTGTAATAGTTTGGTATGGCAAACATATTTTGTAATAATTTAATCCGAAAGAACAGAATTTTCACTTAAAATTCCTCTAAAGAAATTTTAAACTCAAAATAATTCAAAATGCAAACTTTTAGTGGAGGGTCCACCCCTCTTTTAAACTCAGAGCCACATACAGAAAGACAGATTATTCAAGAAATTTAATTTCAAAACAATAGTATACCAAATGATAATTTTAGCATTTAGCTTTTTAGAAAACGTTCTCAGTATATAGAAAAGCATCTCAGGTGAACTTTTATGGCAATAAACCTGCAGAGAAAAAAATTTGACTTCTCTTAGACATTTCAACTAAGGAAAATGTAAATAAGCTACAGAAGTAGACACTACTGAAAAGTTTGACAGACTGATACAAGTTCCTGCTCCCTGTAGTGATAAAAGAAGTGACAATTAAACAGGAAATGTGTTCTATAACTTAGCCAAGCCCTTAATGGTTTATTCTAGAGTTAAATCTTTTAAATGGAAACGTTTATTTGAGTAGATTATACTGGATAATAGAGTATTAAATACTATCACAGATAGTTCCACTTAAATTTTGTAATGTGAGTCATGATAAACCTTATGAAATAAATAAACATGATGTTATTAGGGGAAAAAAAAAACTGATGAGAAAGCTTTAACTTTAGGGTGATCAACTTTGGACTGCTGGATAAATTATATTATTTAATTATAGAGTATAAACTTCGTTTAGGGTATTGAATATCAGAAAGATTCAAGCAAAAACTAACAAAGAAAAAATTCCTATTCAACAAAAACTAAACAAAATATCTAATAAAAAACAAATTGAGGGAAAAGCTGTATCTAGCTGTAGCCACACCTGAACAAGATTTTGATAATAAAAAAACATGAAACACAGCCATGAGGGCTTTTGAGACAACAGGTATTTACTCAAGCTACTGGTGCTAAAAATGGATATAATTCTCAGTCAGAAATTTTTGAAAGCAGCATGAAGACAATTATTTTCTGCAAATTGAGTTACATTGTGAAATTTTGGATTTGTTTTTCAATAATGATTAGTTGCTTGTTCAATAAAAATTATTGTTCTAATATAATTTTTCTGAGTTCAAAGCATTCAAATTTAAGAAAATTCAAATTTGGAAAAGACCAATTAAAGAATGATAGTTTCTGTAAGCAGAAAGGTCCATTCCTGACATTTCTTACAAAATTTTAATAATATTTTTAGAACTCTTATAACTTTTTCTCTTAAAAGTTTTATACACATTAATTTAGAAACAATAGCATGGGTCTGTGCCTGTAGAATAGTAGTTAGCGGTTAAAGAGATTTACTTACCGTGATTGGATTCCTCAACAAAAAAATAGTATATGCTGAAAATTTCAATGTTCAATCTATAAAAGCAAATGAGTTAAAGATAATTTAGTTTAAGCCAATTGTTCACTTCTAAACTATGTTTCACATGGTTCTTGCATAAAAAGACAAATATGATGCATGATAGCTTTAAATCATTTACTATATGTTACTATGGAGAAGAGATTGTGGAAGAGGTTTCTTTGGCTAACATGAAATAACTTCTATTATAGAATATTTTTTATTCCATGTTTAAGCCTGATGAAATAAATATAGAATACTAGAAGATTTACCAACAAAAAGAAGGCCACATATATACCAACATACCAAAAAGAAGGCCAAATATACCAAAGAAAAGGCCACAGTAAAGAGAGGATTAACAAGATTACGGACAGAAATTAATTTTTATGCATCTATAAGTTGAGCTCATAATTATTAATGATAGAGGTGTAGGTGAACCATAAACAACTCATAATATCACTGCAGAGATCATAAGTTAATTATAATCTGGAGAGAACTTGACATAACAAATTTTCCTTCTTATCACGAAGTGATAAGAGATCTGTTTATTTGCTTCTGAGGCTTCCCATTTTGCTATGGCAAGGAAGCATCTCATATGCACCATGAATCATAAGATGAATTTTATATCTATGATGCCATTTTTAATTAATATGACTTGGTTTGTTTCTATCCTGTGTATCTAGAGATGACAAAATATTTTAAGCTTGCATTTTTGAATAAAATTAATTAAGAGTTCATTAAAAGTGTTCTGATTGCCACAAGTTTTTTTGGAGTGTTTTTAGGCTATTTAGTGATATAGAGATAACCTAAATATAGTAACAAAACTAAATTCTGAAAAAAGTTGTAATTCAGTCCACCTATTGGACATGTACCTATAGAACTATTTAACTTATTGAACTGATTTAAAAACCAATCAAGATGATAAAATACATGCAGATGAACTAGGATAAGGCTGAAAATAAAATAACTAGTGTCAGTTTCTCTGGAAAATATTCAGTGAAAACTAATATTTAAAATTCTTTAAAAAACAGAGATAAAAATCTATTTGATTTTTATTTTTACTTTAAGAAATTACAGTAGAAGAAAATTTTGAGCTCTATAAACTTAAGAACAGAGCAATATTTTTTTAAATTTATAAAATAAATTTTAAAGAATTTAATGTAAAAACCTATAAATGTCTTTACCTGATAATAGGAAAAACAACCAGTAATAATGACTACAACTGCCAAAACAACACCTAAATACAGTTCATCATTGCTAGGATCTTTTTCTTTTAATGAGCGAATACCATAAGCAAAAAAACAAAGAATAGACCCTGCCCACAAAAGCAATGAAAAACCTCCAAACATTTGCTTGCAAAACTTAACCCACTCTGGAGTTTGCTTAGGAGGGGTAAGGGCATTAGGACCATCTCGCTCTAAATTACGAGCAGCAATATGAGATGATAATCCATCATCTATGCTAGTTTCATATTTTGATAGCAAATCTTCAAGGGTCATGCTATGCTCTGTCTATGAAAGAAATTAAACAGTATTTTATACATTAAAAAAAAAAAAAAAATCAGATTTGATTGTACCTTATTGTAATTTTGATGGTAGTAAGACTGATGGAAAAATTCAGACTCATAGGTACACTGCTAGGTCCTCCAACTTGGATTAAAAGTAAACCCATATATCAAAAGCTAATTTTTCTCAAAACAGTTTTTAACATATAATAACAACTTCTGTGTATTGCTGATGACACTGTGTGTTAAGCATGTTTATCTTGAATATATACAGTTTTAGCTTGAAGTTTTAGAAAAATGTCAAAATGAGAAGTGTTCCTTGTAGGAGGAAGAGATGTTAGCTAATATTAAACTTCCATCTGGTAGTTGTATTTTAAAGTACTACCATTACAGGTTTCTCATAAAGAACACACAAAATTCAATTGTCTCAGTGATGTGAGTTCTTGTTCCCTAGACAATAAAGTTCAAGCAAGCTGTACCAAAGTGGATACTTCAACAAAAAGTATTTTTGTGTTCTTAACCAAGTGAAAAAGATTAGGTTGAAAACAGGGATTCTTTTTCTCATCAAAAGTCAAGCAATTTGGTAACTTTTTTTTTTAATTCAAAGGTAATGACAAAACCTACAGGTCAGGACATAAAAAAACTGAGAGTGACTGTTATCATAACCTGTCCAGTATGTTCAACCTATTTGCATTTTTCCTGTTGACAGTAGTGAAGCAAGCACAAAAACAAAAACAATTCAAGAAATCCTTGAAGAATAGGAAATATTTGATGTGATTGAATTTCTGTTATTTGATACAACTCCCATAAACACTGGATGATTAAATGGTGTTTGTATGCAAATAGAGAAGTACAGGGGAAAAGCTATGGGACAATTAGCTTGCAAACATATGTATGAGCTTTATATCAAGATATGAAACATTATTTATCTTTGTTGATATCTTATGCAATAGGCAAATTAAAATCTAAAAATATTAAAAACAAGTGTTGACAAACATTTCCTAAAATTTTCAGCTTTTATGCAATACTTTTACTAGAACGACAAAAATCTTAGGTCCAACTGAGTTACTATTTAAGAAATTGTTTCTGTGCAACATATGCCCTTCCTCAGGGGCATATGTTGCACAGACCTTAAGAAAAATAGAGAAGAGCCTTTTTTTTTGTTAATCAAGGTAAATAGTATTTTTTTGTCAATCAAAGTAAAAATTACAAAACTTTGAACCCAATAAAATACTTATTTTATTGAATTATCAAAAAAGATAAATATTAAAATTGCTTTTATTTTTAATTTACACAATTTATAATTTGCTGTAAGTTTTTAAAGAAATAAGAAATTTCTGCTAACTAATGTAATTTGTAAACAATAATTAAGAAACCATTTTGAGAAAAATTAGCTTTTATTATATGGATTTTCTTTACGTCCAAAGTGGAAAGATATAAAAAAAACCTATTGTAACCATGGTATTTTTGCAAAACTTTGACTTTTTCAGGTTTTAAATTACCAAAAAATCTTATTTCATAAAAAAAAAAAAAAATTGAAATTTTAAACCCAAAGTGCAAGGCTTAGCAGCACACCTATGAAACTGAAATTTTCCAGGGGTCCTACTAAAATCTATATTCACAAAAAAGTAATGTTTTTTGACAGAATTATATATATATATATATATATATATATATATATATATATATATATATATATATATATATATATATATATATATATATATATATATATATATTTATATATAAATTTAACTAACCATCTCAAGTTCTTTTTTAAGATCTTCCATTTCAGCTTTGTTCTTACTCTTTTTACTGGGTTTTTTTCGTGCACATTTCTTTGTAGCAATAGAATAGCTGTCTGCATTCTTTTTAAAAAAAAAAAACAAATATAATTAAAAAAAAAAAATTTAAAAATAGTTACAATCTTGAAATGTATTTTTAAATTAAAACAACAACAATTTAACAAAACTAGTGATTCAGATTTATTGTTTTAATTCAAAAATGTAAACATTTTCAGTAATTCTAATTTAAATGTTATTTTGTTGACGAACTTATCTGTTTAAGAAAACTCAGACAGATCTAATTCGTTTATTTAGAGTAATCTCGACTTTTCAAAGACAAAACATAAATAAAGACCTTTATCAAAATATTAGCGGATATTTAATTCATCATCTATTAGAACTATTTTCTATCAATTAAAAACTATTAAAACTGCTAAATGCATCAATTTTATTTTATTAAATTATTTTAAAACAAAATCTCAACAATTGATAATACGTATTAAGCAAATTAAATCTGTTAAGTTACTAATACACTATTTTGTAAAAAACATAAAATAGCTGCTTACTGCTTTTGATTCTAATTCCCCTGGATCCGCCATATTTAGAAATATTCTTTTCAAATTCTTTTTAAAAAGTATAGAGCTCTTTTGAGTTTCCAAACGAAAAATTCTTCTACAACTCTTCAACTTTACCGAACAATGCAAAGCGCCTCAGAAAACTTTTTCAAATTCACGCACCATATATAGTTCACAAACTACCATATAAAGCTTGTATTTTGAAATGCCTTCTGGGAGCCGCATTTTTTTGCGTGTTTTTGGTTGCTTTTATATTCTTTTTCTTTTCCACAGTTGTAAGCTGAAGTGGTTTTCATGAAGAATTTGATTTGTTAATTTTCAAGCACTTTCTTTTTTCTTTTGTTTTTAAAAGGGAAAATCAAAAATCATTTGTTATTTATTATCAATTATTCATGATTCGAGAAAAACTTTTGAGTCAATAAGCATTATTATTTAATCTGCGAGTTTAGAGATTTCGCTCCGCTAGAGATTTTACACCTCTAGAACTTTCACTCTGCTAGAAGGGTTACTTATTCTCTTTCGTTCCAAAATGTTTAAGGCAATTTTTTAAATATTTACAATACCTTTTTTTGTATTGACTTCATGGTTAGTTTGTATATATTTGGTCTAAATTAGCATTTATTGATTATAAAGTTTGACCTAAATAGGCATTTATTGAGAAATTTCACAATCAGTAAGTATTTTTATCGGAGGAAAAGTGAACATGCTAATTGCTCACACTTCTGCACATATTCTCTTTAAAATTTTGGCTTGGTAGCAATGAAAAAAATCATATATATTTACATTATTGTCTTGGACGGACATGTCACACATGTTTACTTGCAATGTTGCAAGTATTTGTATCGACAATAACATCTATATATATATATAATAATTACATATAGCTTAAAAAAGCAATCACCATCTTGCCCAGCTTCATCATCCTCATTCTAACCTCCATCATCACCTAACATCAATCAGCATCAATCTCCAACGATTCGCCAACCTCAAAGTTTAACAAAAATACTAGTGACTCTTGCTATAACGTATCAAATGTTACAACTTTTCACAGAAGACTTGAGAGCAATTTGAAAAATCTTTTACAAAACAACCGTGTTGGTACACACACAAAAAAAAACAAGAGTCAATATTTCGAGAGTAGAAGGCCTGATCCAGTGATGATGATAATACCGATTATGTATATTTAAATATTTCTAAGATTTTTTTTTTTTTTTTTTTTCATTTACATTTGATTTTATCGAAGATGTATATTTTTTACTTATATTTACAAGCTATTTATAATAAAAAGATAAAATATTAAGTCCAAATTAAGATTATTTACGGTGATGCGCACGCTATCATTAAATGGTTATTATTGTGGAGACGTTCGTAAATTTGGTACATTCTTGTTTTTATGATAGCAAGCACTCACCACAAAAAAATTGCAGGTTTGTGTTGAAATTGCTTCTGAACATTCTTCCCATCTTTGACGGATTCCAATCCATCGAATATTTAACTTTCAAGTTCGAGAGAACATTGTTTGATATCATAGTTTGATATGTTTGATCATATAAACTCTTTCGTACCAACTTTAACTTATACGTTTCTGACATGCCCAACTCTACCCAAATGCACTTCTATTACTCTTCTAATTTGCCAATTTCCGCTGGGCTATCTGGAAAAATTTCTTTTACAATGTCACATTTTTAATCTCTAACTGTTCACGATTCCACTTATACCGTAGTGAAAGCGAGGGAAGTCACTCTTGTATCCACTGTTTCAAAAAATATCGAGCCAACTTTTGCACTTGACCCCAACATTTCCTGGGATAGTAATCTTTAGTATCAAAGGAATCAGGAGCCCACTGTTATCATGGGATCCGATACTGCCAATCTAGCTAAACCGAGAATGCAACCTATCTGGGGTGACAGTGTACACATCCCAGCCTTACCTGGTGCAAAATTTGAAATCTTTTAGGTACGTCTGCGGGAAAAAAGTGACTTTGAAGTTACAAAACTGGAAAAAATTTTTGATATAGCAAAACTGCTATAAAATCCATACCATTAATCATAGACCAATAAAGTTTGGTGGTAATGTAGCCTACGCCAATACCAAGATTTGGGTAAAATTATATCCCAATCTCTGCAGTATTACAAAAGTTATGGTACTTTTAGTGTTGATTTTTTGTTCATTTTTTTACTTTCAGTGCAAAACTTTTCCGATTATAGCCAATTGCAAGCCCCAAGGCCATGATGTGGGTAACAGATGTGCTCTAGTTGAATATAACAACAGCTTTATAAAAAAAGGATTTTCATGTTCCTACCAAAATAAACATTTTGGTAGGAACATGAAAATCCTTTTTTTATAAAGCTGTTGTTATATTCAACTAGAGCACAACAACAGTGTTGACCTCCTAAACTTGGTTTAGGAGCTCAACACTGTTGTTCTTGATTGAGCCCTATTTACAGCATATGCACCTTTTTCTATACAAAACCTTATATGAAAATATAACGTTTTATATAGAAAATATATATAATGCCCCATAAACATTCTTCTAACTAAACTACTAGCTTAGAAGTTTGTTGAGATATTTTTACAGATTTTTTGGTGAAAATTAGAAAAGATCTTGACATTTTTTACTCTAGTAAGTTTGCGTTTATTCTACACATGGATCTAGCCCTAAGAATTTGTGAGCAAAGCAAAGAAATGTGTTGAAAACGTTTTGCATGTGATCTTCAACTGGTTAACATGTATTGTGTGCTGAAAAACATACTTCATACTTAAAAACAGTCAAAAAAAAGCCTAAAATTCCTTAGTGGTTTGTTTTCAAAATCATTATCAAATGTGCAAACTGTAAAGTCTATTGGACTGCTTTCTATTTCTTGTGATATCTTGACACTCTTTAATTTATTTGACATGGCATTTAAAGCATTGGTCAGCTTACTATTTTCAAATGGCACTAAACTTTGACATAACATTGACACAAGTTTTAAATATTTTTTTTTGAAATTGACTATAATTCATTATAATGGGTTACTTATGAGCTTAAGTTATCTTTTAACAAACAATATTATTCCATTAAAATGAAGCTTAACGGATGAAAATTTTTGATAACTTTTTAAAGATGTTTGCTATTCAAATCCACAAGACAGCTGAACAGCTTTCTTTTGTATTCTGGGTGGGTTTTATCTCTTTTGAGTCTTGACCAATGCTGGTGAAAATCTTGATGTGCAGTCTCAACAGCCTGTTCGCTGAATTGTCCTAAGGGCAATTTTTTCATGTTTTCAAAGTCCTTGATGTGCTGGAATACTGTGTGGATTTTTGGCGTGATGCTTCCGAGTTGCATGTTCTTAAACTGCCTCCGCAAGCAAGGTTCTTTGAGTCAATATCACATCAACAACAAGGGTGCATGCTTGAGTGTGTTTGAAGTCCACTAACGATGTTGGCAACTTTCATGTCACATGCAATAATCAACTTCAGAGCGTCCGCATTGATGAGTGACCAGACCTTTTGAATGTTAGAAAGAGTTTCTGACAAATCTTCGGAGACTGCAACAAGAATTTGTCTTTCACACCTGTTGCTTTTGCTGCTCTGGAACTCAGAAGTCGTTTTTGAGGTGGTGAGTTCAATACATCTTGTTCTGTGGAACTCTCAATAACACTGAGACAATACTTGAGGAAAAGTTTGTCTCTATCAATGCCTAATTTGACAAAGTAGCCACCTGAAGTTTCTCTAGATTGAATGACTTGACTAACCAGGACAGAAAAATCTTTGCAATGAACAACAACATGGTTTTTGTCACAACCTTTGGAATCTGTGGTTTTAAAGTCTGTACAAGTAAAAAGTCCTTCAGCTGTTGACCAGCCATTTAAAAATTGGCATAAAAGTTGGGCTCAACCATATTCTTGTCTGATGACTGATGGAGAGTTTTCACTAATTTTTTGATCCCATTGTTGGAGAGGCTAGTGTTAATTTGTACATTGATGAGGTCTTGGGTTGTCAATGTTGATGTAGCAAAAAGTGATCTTGCTGCGCTTGACTCTATAGAAAATTTGCATTCATTACCTCCAACAAACAAAAACTGCAAAAGCTATAACTTTCTATTGGTTACTTACGATAATATAGTTTTATAATTGTTTGGTCTAGGAATTAATTCGTGCGGTTTGATAAGGGATTACGAAACTAGCTTATTGTCTCAGCGTTTCGTTTAGCCACGCATGCGTGCGAAGATCACTGTTATTGCGCATCATTTTTATTATAAATCATTTGATTTAAGCGTAAACAACACTATTTTTAATTTAACTGATAATGTCGATTTTTGTTCCTGATAAAGTGTTTTTGCGGGGGATTCTTCTTCATTACTTTAACATGAAGAAAAGTGCTACCAAAAGTCATCGTATTTTGGTTGAAGTTTATGGTGACCATGCTCTAGCTGAGCGAACGTGTCAGAAGTGGTTTGCACGGTTTAAAAGTGGTGATTTTTGTTTGGAAGACCAAGAGCGACCAGGACAGCCGAAAAAATTTGAAGATGCAGAATTGGCAGCATTGCTCGATCAGGATTCTTGTCAAACGCAAGAGGACCTCGCAAAATCGTTAGGAGTTGAACAATCAACAGTTTCCAGACGCCTCAAAGCCATGGGTATGACTAAAAAAATGTCTCATTGGGCTCCACATGAATTGAAAGACAGAGACGTGGAAAGAAGAAAGACCATTTGTGAATTGCTGCTTGAAAGACAGAAAAGAAAGGGATTTTTGCATCGAATTGTTACTGTTGATGAGAAATGGATTTATTACGAGAATCCTAAACGAAAAAAGGCCTGGGTAAAGCCAGGTGAACCAGGTACATCACAACCCAAACGGAATATTCACTGTGCAAAGGTTATGCTGTGTATATGGTGGGATATGAAAGGTGTGGTGTACCATGAGCTTCTGACACCTGGTGAAACTACTAATGGAGAACGTTATCGACGACAATTAATGCATTTGAAGCAAGCTCTGGTCATAAAACGACCAGATTGGGGTAACAGATATGATAAACTCGTTTTTCAGCATGATAACGCTCGACCACATGTCGCAAAATCTGTCAAAAACTATTTGGAAAATGTCGGATGGGAAGTGTTACCCCACCCGCCGTATTCTCCGGACTCCTTCTGACTACTACTAGTTCGATTGCATGAATAACGATTTGATTGGACAGCGCTTCACTTCTTCAGAAAATATCGAAAAATGGGTCTCTGATTGGATCACTTCTAAGGATGAAGCATTTTTTCGACACGAAATTCGTAAATTGCCGGAGAGATGGGCAAAAGTAGTGACTAGCGATGGACACTATTTTCATTAATGTATTCATCCATTTAGTTTTTGAAATAAACTTTTAATTTTCAATTAAAAACCGCACGAATTAATTCCTAGACCAAATAACTTTTGCCGAAATTGGAGTAACAGGAAGTCGATGATCTTCAGATGCTTTTGCCAAACGAATTGTGCCTTTTAGACATAAAAATTTTTCTGGTAAAAGTAAGTAATTTTACTTATAGTCTACATTTTCTTTGAAAGGATATTGTGTAAGAGAGTTAAATGCAGTGAAAAAAAACTTGCAGTAAAGCATAGTTGATTTAGTTTGGGCAACAACTGCTCTGAATTGTTTTAGATATTTTATCCCTATCGTCAGCATTATTGTAGCTTTCTCGCAACAAACATATCTATAAAATGATAATTGTTTTCTCTCCAAAAAACCTCTCTTTACGAATTTTCTTGTTCATTTATACCGGATACCCAGCAAGCACACGACGTTGAAACAACGTTAAAATAACGCTGATCAACATTATTTCAACGTCGTGTGCTTGCTGGGTAGTTTTCCAAAAATATCCTACAAATATCGTCCTAAAAAACCGCTTACACATTTTTATTATTTTCACAGGTAAGAAATATTGAAATTGTTAAACCTGCAACGCTAATGATCATTGGCGATCTTCTATTTGACTTATTAAGTAAATTTTTCGAGATCTTCCGTGTTATCATTCGGTCTTATTTTTATAAGGTTTTTCATTCCGTGATTTCAAGGCCTTCTTAAACAGGCCGCGACAGCTCATTTTCCGTAAAATTTGCGAAGGCCGACTTTTTTACGGTTAAATTTTTTTTTTTCCTTACTTTTGTAAACAAAATTCAGAATCAAATGAAGAGCTTTATTAGGACAAAAAATATTCATTAAATTTCGGAAGCAAATATTGTGGGAATTTTTTTTACGTTTATAAATAAGTTAATTACAATAAAAATTAAAAGAGTTTAGCTAAAAATGACTAAATCTCATTTTCATAAACTATGTTTATTTTAGCTGTTTAACACTTGTGATACAAATAATAATTTTTTTGATAAAAACAAACAAATATGTTAATTTTATTTTATTAAAATTATTTTGACTTTTTTTACTCAAAGTATTTTATTTTGAAGTTGAAAGTTTTGCTTGTTTTATTAAAGATTCCTTCCCAAAATCTTCAGAGTATTTTTTACAATATTAGTTTTAAAAAATCTTTGCCAAAATGCAGCAAACTTTTTTAACACTTCGAACAACCAATTGAACTTTACTATTGCAGTTAATAAAAATGTCAATTAAAAATCTCTTGCACAGCAATGGCAAAACTTTATTCACAAGTGTCACTTCAAATATAAAAAAAAACAATAAAAAACAACATAGACTAAATTGTCAGAAGGTTCTCTTAGTCTTCCCCTGTTCAAAGAACTAATCAAAGTTTCATATTTTTGAAACATATCAAAGGTGTCTGTTTCTTCTAAAATTGAATGTAATTCTGGAAGCTTGTAAGCAATAAAACCTGCAATATATAAAAGCCCTTGTTTGCATTTCATTCATTTCAGAAAAGAAATATAAGAATATTTGACTTTTTCCTTTATTTTAGAAAAAACTAAAAAATGAAGAGAACATATGAAAGCAGAGCTCAAAAACGTAAAAAAAAAGCTGAAAAAGATGAGCATCATCATTATATAAAATTATTAAAGAAAAAAAAAAGGAAATTGTGTTTCCAAATTCCGAAACAATTTTAAGAATCTATTTATGTTTGATGCTCACTAACTGTTCTAGAGAACGAAGTTTTTCAAAGTTAAGACTTACAAAAAATTGTTTAAGATCAGCTATGATACAAAATACATTAAATAGTTTTTCATTGCTATCATTGTTAATCCAGGCCTGGTGCCACCTGACTCTTGCTGATATTTCCTAAACTGTTTTTCTAGTGCATCTGATTGTATATGTCCTAGCAATATATAAGATCACTGCAATTCAACAAATACTTGGCACAGCTCGCTAATCTTTTAGAAGTTTTTTGCAATAAGAAATATAGTTCTCTAAGAAATCTATTTGCCATTGACTAAAGTAATAGGCTTTCTTCGAATATCATTTAATCTAATATAATCTAATCATTTAATCTAGACCTTTACTGTTGAAAATAAGCCATCACTTGACAACTGTTTCAATAAAAAGTCCAGTATCTTTAGCTTCAGGAATTTTTACACAAAATGCTGAAACTGTTTCCTCAAAAAAAACATTGAGAACTAATCCAAAATTTTGTTGTTCACTTGGTTTTGGTGACTTGATGCCTAATATAACTTGCTCGCTTAGAATCTGTTTCATTATTAATAACGTAACTAACAGCATTCTCCAGTAGAGAATAATATTTGATAATTCGTTTGTTTAAAAAAGAAAATTAATATCTCCAGAATTTTCTCAAGTTATACATATTGAAAACTTAGGTACTGGTCCACAATATTCATATGATATTAAAGATATATATTTTTTATTTTTCAACAAAATAAAATTTTTCTTCACAGTTATGTAAGATTGACTTCAAAATTTTTACAATTGAATTAAATTGACTAGCGTCCATTTTTTTGAAACTTTTGAACTCATCAGGTAAACTATTTCTTTCAGAGCACATTAACCCAGTGACATCTTGTTTTCTAGACATTATGGGAATACAAAACACTGGTATACCTTTAGAGACTGATGGAAGATGCACTGGAACAAAACTACCACCTTTGACTTTTTTTAATTCTGCATCTTTAGGCTAGTGTTGAGCACAAATTTGCTTATAATCTGTAAACACAAAGTTGTATTTGGAAGTTTTTTAATCCATAACTCGCAATCCTCAAATTCACAGACAAAGACATACCATTTTTATCTTCACCATATTTTAAAACGCATTCAAACCATTTCCTGACTCTAGATACTCCTAACTCTAGATACTCTAACCATTTCCTGACTCTAGATACTCCAATATTCACTACACTATCCCATAATAACTTTTTCATCTAAACGAGAAGGACTATTAATTATTATTAGTTAATTAATTCCAATCATACTATTACAGCTCGAAGAACTATAACCTTATTTTATCTTCAATTACTTTGAAATTATAGAAAATAATTTCATTTTTGTAAACTTCATTTACGATTTGAGTCTAATCATTTTCTGGCGATATCAAAAATTTACTTCATATTAAAGAAAGAAACCAAGTTTTATAAAACGAAACAAAATACAGAAAGAAATTATTTCGTTATTTATTTAGACACCCAATTAGGGGAGAGGGGGGCAGTTTAGGATAGGGGTAGTTTAGCACAATGCGAATAATCCAAAAAATACTAACTCTTCAACAAAGTCAAATATATTCGTCGACTGAAAATACTTTCACACGTAAGCGTCATACTCAGGTGATTTAAGGCCAGTCCAAATTTTTATGGTAGTTCGTCCTACCTTCTACAACTCCTTTTTAAAAAAAACTGTTTTTGAAAATTTGTTGTCTAAGCTGAATAATACTTAGCAAAAGTTGGGCTAAGTTGAAAAAAATATTATTGACAAAAATATGGTGGATGACGCATATTGTCCTTAAACTTAAAGATGAATGTTTAAAAAAATAAGGGTTTAAATTGTTAAGCACAACTTTTCTAGTTATCTACAAGCTAAAAGACATCGATATTGAATTATTACCCTACCTTCTGAATCAAAGTTTTTTCATACTTTGATTCAGAAGGTAGGGTAAAAAATCCGACATTTAATAATTTCTTTCAACGACGTACAATGAAGTGTCGAGAACTCGGTAATACTTAGCGATTTTGTTTTGAAAGGCTTTTTGATGACCGCATAAACAGAATGGTTTCTGTCGGTGCACAGTGGGCCAGTAGGTGGACAAAATGGGAAAAATTTTAGTTGTCTAATCTTGAAAACTTATTTAATTTTAGTATCTATATATATTAGGAGAAAATTATTGATAACTTATTTATATTAAATCCCTTAGTTACCAGGACTCTAAGCATTTGAATATTGAAATTAAAAAAAAAAAAAAAAAAAATTTAAATAAGTAATTAACGGTGATATCAACGTTGTGTTATATTTCAATTACATCTACGTTTTTGAAACAAAAAATTAGCACATGTTATTCTAGAGTGTTTAGAGATAAGAAAAACCAAATGTGTGAAATAAATTTGTCATAGCATGTTATCTCAGTTATACTTTGAAAATCACAGATTAAAAAAAAAAATTTCTTAAGAAATTTGTTTTTTGCCGCACTATAACTAATAATTACCACAATTTGCCATGTGCTGTCTTATATTTATTTGAGCTATATGATGCTTCACTTGAGTTTTAATTGATTGCTCGTCCCCTTAAATCCCCGTTCAGATTTTATATATGTTTTAACTTGGTTGCTATGGTACTAAATTTTGCATGGCAACAACTCATTTTTACATTAACGTTGTTTTAACAGTATTTTACATGCGCTAAGTACACAATATTGGGGGTATGTATTAAAATGAGATTCACAATTCTTATGGGATTATTTTTTTTTGGTTAGTATGGATACCTTACTTTGCATAGCATAGCAACAACATATTTTCGGTAGTTGTTAGTAATTTAATTACTAACACTAACAGTAATTTAATTACTTTTAATTTTAATTACTAACACTTGTAGTAACTTAATTAATAACAAGTATTAGTAGTCCGGACGGCATATATATTATAACATTAAACTTTTAAATACAAAATACTTGCTACAATAATAATTTAGATATGGTTTTATTAAACTTAGACATTCATAATTTTTTCCAAAAAAACAATCTTAGTATTTCAAAACAATATATTTCTGAAGATATATTAAAATTTATTCAGCCAAAATTTGCTGATTTTAAAGACGTTGATTTTAGACACGCTGTTCAACGATTTGTTTACTTGTATAAAAAAAAGTGGAAATCTGCAAACTATTCTGTCAAAAATTTTGAAAAGAAGTTTGTGAGCTGGCTAAATGAATATTTAATTGTTAGAAAAAAAGACAATGAACCAACTGCAAGTAGACGTGGTCGAAAACCAGTTGCATTTGATAATAGTTCTAATAAAACTAAAAAACGGCGTGTATCTTGTTTAATTGAATCTCATTCATCCAATGAATTATTTTTTGCTGCTAATAAAAAATTTAGAGATGAATCTATTATTGTTGCTGCCAAGAACGTTTTAAATATTTCAAATACAGATAAAGCAACTAAATATTCAGCAGACGAAGCACTGGCTTTAATAATTGATGCAAGTCTGACAAAAGCTTCCTATCAATTGGTTAGAAGCGGAGCCTTGGAGAAAGAGTATAACATTTACCCTGCTTACAATGATGTCAGAGATGCAAAATTGAAATGTTATCCTGCAAACATAACAGTGGAGGACTATTCAGCTTCAGTTCCTTTAAAAGATTTAATAACTCATACTTTGATTAGAATCTGTGGAGTTCGGGAACCTGTGCTAAGGCACTTGATATTGAACGACAAAGCAATAAAAACAATGACACTAACGTGTAAGGATGGTTTTGATGGTGCTACTGGCTAAAGTATTTATAAACAAGTTTTATCAGAACCCGACATTAACAGAGATTTAAAGCGTGAAGAATCACTATTTATTACTTGTCTAGTACCATTGGATTTGACTGGATTTAACAACAGCAACGAAAAGGTGCCTATTTGGAAAAATCAAAAGTTGTCCTCCACAGCCAATTGTAGACCCATAAGATTTGCATACAAAATGGAATCCAAGGAATCTGTGATTGAAGAAGATCAGTACATTAAAAGTGAAATAGAAAGCTTGGGAATGATTTTATTTGAGGTTTGCAGATCTTCTATTGAAGTGAATTGTATTATTGAACTTACAATGATTGATGGGAAGGTTCAAACGATATTATTGTTTTATATTTTTTTTGGTGCAATTTAAAATTGACAATGTTTTCTTGCACTATTTTTGCTTTTATTATTCCTAAAACATTATTTACCTAAATACTCAATTGTTATTCAATATAGGTGGGACAAAAATCCGATAAAATATTCAAATATCAATTTACCACTTTGTAACTAAGGAGAGTATCCGGAAACTAAGCAATATAAGTATCCATAGCAACTAAATTTAAAAAATTATCACTTTTGTAAGAAGTGTGATCTCATATTGGTACTCATGACAAATTTAGTGAATATAGCACTTATAAAATATCTGCAGATAACAAAAATAGGTTGTTGCTAAGCAAAATAAAGGTATCCATAGCAACGAAATAAAAAAATATTACCTTCATAAAAAGCGCAGACATCATATTAGTACTCATACTAATTTTAGTGAATATAGCTCTAATATTAAATTAGTTACGAATTTTGTCCAGTAAAAGTGAATTCTGGCCCACTGTGCGGTGGAAGTTATTCCGTAATAAACAAAATAGAGCGTGTGGTCACCATATATACATATAAATATACATACTTGTATGTATATATAGTGTTAATACAATTTATTATTTTTAATTGGTATTTAGAAGTAAGTAAATTTGGTTAATAAGTTTGTTCATTTGTTTTTATAATTTTTTAAAAGGTACTTATTTTTATGTCTGCATTTAGAAATAAGTTCAGTTTTTTTTTATTTAGTAAATTTTCTTGATCTAAATAAGAAATAATTTCAAACTTTTTTGTTAACAAAACATAAAGATAAAGAAAAAAATGTATAACAAAACATAAACATAAAGAAAAAAATATTAACTTTAAATTAAACTGGTCTATCCTAAAAACTGCGCCTACCTATAATAACATATCTCAAAAATGTAAGTACCTTTTAAAAAATTATAAAAACAAATGAACAAACTTATTATATACATTTTTGAGATATGTTATTATAGGTAGGCGCAGTTTTTAGGATAGACCAGTTTAATTTAAAGTTAATATTTTTGAGATATGTTATTATAAGTAGGCGCAGTTTTTAGGATAGGCCAGTTTAATTTAAAGTTAATATTTTTTTCTTTTAGTTGCCAAATATATTTTGACAGCATCGTCTCTTGAGTACTTTTCATGATTTTTTTTATTTTTTAATGTAGTTGATGGAACTTCCTGGTCAAAGAAATCAATTACTATTTTACAATGCTTACTATATAACTAAAAAAAAATTATTTACAAGTATATTTTATAATTATATAGAAATGTGATTTATTTTACTATAGGAGGATGGATCCTGCTTAAATACAACACATTGAAATTTGACTGATGGCATGTTTAATTTGTATAGTAAAGATAAATAAAACTGGAGAAAATAAAGAAAAAGAAAATGTTTATTTAACAAGAATGAAAATATTGCGAGAAAAAAAAAGATCTAGATTGAAAATAAATAAATTAATAAAATCAGCAGTAGTCTTTGGTAGACTGTTGACACAACAAATTTAACCGATTTTTTTGGAAGAAATAGAAATCGATTTATTAAATTCTTTTGTAGTAAAATTATTATTATTCGAAATACATTATAAATCAATGAGAACAAATGCATGGTCATTAGTTTAATTAACAAGTAATTTACATAAATTCATTAAAAGCAGCTAAATAAGTTTAAAGATTATGGCAATTGTCGAATGTTTATATACATCAAAATGAATTGAAAAACCTTTGAGATTGGTTTTAAAAACATCCTTTGTGATATTATTGGAGTAATAGTTTATATTCTAGTAATAAAGTTTTGTTAAATAGGATATGATTTGTATTGATTATCATTATTTAATATATAATTTTTTATTCATTTTGTTTTAACAATAATCATCCAGTCAATTGATTTATTAATTTTTTGTTTGTTTAGATATTATCTAGATTATCTAGATATTATATATATATATATATATATATATATATATATATATATATATATATATATATATATATATATATATATATATATATATACACACACACACGCTGCCAGTTTCTCTTTTATCAGAATCGTCAAGAAGTCTTTCTATTTTCTTGTTCTTTAAGAACATTGAGCACTTTCTATTTTCTATGTTCTGTTTTGAACATTGAGCACTAATTTAGTAAAATACACTAACACAATTTACATTCAATTTAAAAAATCTATTGCAAATAATAAGTATTCAAGATTTGAATAATAAATAATGTGGTTTGTTATAAATCATTATATTATATACTAATTCATAACATGTTATGAACTCATGATATATACTTAAAAAATTAGAAAACTTTCTTGTCGGACTTTTTTAGTTACCGCTTTATTATAAGCGTTTAGAAAAATCCCGCGGGATCTGAACGGCACAATTTTACGTCACCCTCAGATAAACGAAACAAACCCGAAATTTACGGAGACTGGCCTTAAACTACATGAGTAGGATTTCCTTCACAAAGGCAGTCAGATAGCTTTTCTACAAACGTTTTGTGGTTTTTGATATTTTTTCTAATTTTTTTTAATTCTGAAGTGTAAGGATTTACAAAGAAATTTACTCCACCTAAGGAATTATTTTTTGCATTTTCTGTGAAAGGTATATGTTCTGCGACGTTAATAAAAAAATTCAACGATAAAACATAAATTCTTCACAAAAAAAATTGTTGAATGTTTCCTGTGTTCAGGGTTGAGGCAGCATTGGACGATTTTCACGGGGTACATTCCCAGACAGCCTCCCGTTAGAGGCCCAATGCTGGCCCAGTTCCGCTTACGACAGCGACGTGATGCCGGTGTAGCGTTTTTAATTTACTGCCATTAAAATTTTACTGCGCAGCAAAATTCCAACGTAAAAATTTTACTGCGCAGTAAAATTTCAACGTTGGAATTTTACTGCTATCGTTATTTTTTTACTGACTTTTTTAATATACAGTTTCTGGCGTTTATTTTTTTGGCGTTTTCAAAATGTACAAAAATATTAACTTTCATGATATCAGGAAATACTTGAATGTGTAAATGAGAGAGGAAAAAAGGCAAACTTTAAAAGGTAATGTAAAAACTTTGCAATTATAGACAACAAATTGATGTATTGCAAAAAAAATATTGGCATGGTAAGAAAAACTTTTTAACTAATTCAAAATTTCAAAAAGTATTTTAACATTTAAAACATTTTTTAGTTCTAATTATTGTTTTTATTTAAATGTGTAAAAACAAACTTTTGTTTCTTGAAGTTGATTGTGGTAATAGATCGAGAAGAGCAACTAAACATAGTTAAAGAAGTTCATGAGGGTCTTGGAACTTCAGAGAAAGCTGTTGCATTAGCCGGTCACCTTGGTATTAATACTGTTAGAAAGCAAATATCTTCAAGATTTTTTTGGTATTCAATAGTGGAGGATATCACAGAGCATATAAATCAATGTGAGCGATGCCAGAAAACCTCCAACAGAAATCTTAAAGTATCTCCTGCTTTAAAACCTGTTAAAGTGGAACAACAAGTAATGAAGCAAGTTGGTGTGGATTTAATTCAATTACCTGAATCGAATGGATTCAAATTTGTGATTGTTCTTATTGATTATTTTTCTAAATGGACTGAAGCTGAACCTCTAAGAAACAAAACAGCAGTATCAGTAGCATCCTTTCTCTATAAGGTTATATGCAGACATGGTTGTTTTAAAATACAAATCAATGACCAAGGTCGGGAGTTTGTAAACTCTGTATCAATTGCATTACATGACATGACAGGTACTCAGCAGCATGTTACCTCGGCATACCATCCACAAGCCAATGGCCTTGTAGAGAGACAGAACCAAACAATTAAGAAAGCAATCATTAAGGTCTTAAATGAAAATGTTCAAAATTGGGTGTCAGTTTTAGATGGAATCCTTTTTGCTCTACGTGTTAAAGTGCATGATTCAATGGGGTACTCACCATTTTTCCTTATGTATAACCGACAACCCTGCCTTCCAATCGATGTAAAATACATAGATAGACTCAATGATGATGAATATAATCCTGTATATGATAAAGAGGTTTTACAAAAAGCTTTAGAAATGAAAAGAGGAATTGAAGAAAAAGCCATGAAAAATATTGTTTGTTCACAAAAGAAACAAAAAATTGACTATGACAGAAAGCATGCAACAGCACCAAAGTATTGTGTTGGTCAGAAAGTACTTTTAAGAAATCTTAAAAGAGATGATAGGAAAGGTGCAAAAATGACTTTCTCGTGGCTGGGTCCATATGAGATTCTTGATATTTTATCAAATTCTACATGCTTATTAAGGAACAGTAAAGGGGATAACACATTGCAAAAAAAATATTCTCTACATCATCTTCGTTTTTGCTGTCAGGTTCTGAATGTCAACATGTATGTGTTCGCGATCTGGTTGTGAAACACATGACAACAGAACCCTGCTCCAGTCTCTTATCAGGATATTTAGGTGATGACGTGGAAAGTTATCTCGCCAAAAGTGACATGGCCGCAGATGGTATATGGGCTACAGATGTAGAGATTCTTGGTACTGCAAATCTTATTGGAATTGATATAGCGGTGTGGTCATTCACAGGACAAAAACTAACATGGCTAAAATATCCAGCTTCCACTAAACTTGATCAACTAACATCTCATACTATTCTTTTAGAAAATAAAAACAATAATCATTTTAATGTTGTTTTGTCACTAAAGACTTTAAAGTGAGAAAAATTTATACTGAAATAAAATGTTGTTGGTTCCACTTGTTTTTCATGTTATTTTAGAAGTATATACAGTCCTATTGGAAGTATATCTGAACCCATTCGTCAGATATATACGTCAATAATTTATGGCCTTCAGTTATTGGTAAACTTATTTGATATATGTTCCTAAATGTAAAATCTTCTAATGCTAAGAATAAGGGAAAATGCATAACTTTACATAAAAAAGTGAATCAAAATCTAGCCTGGAAAGTAAACTATCATTTAATGTATGCATTAAATAATAAAAGTTTCATTAAAAGAAAAATTGAAGTACCCTTAGTTTTATAAAACATGTATATTTTTACCCGCCCCTCCCAAAAACTTTAACATCTCTTCTTTTCTTGATGACAGTAAAAAAATAACGAGCGCAGTAAATTTTTAACATTAAAATTTTACTGCGCAGTAAATTTTTAACGCTAAAATTTTACTGCGCAGTAAATTTTTAACGTTAAAATTTTACTGCGCAGTAAAATTATAGCGTTAAAAAATTTACTGCGCAGTAAAATTTCAACGGAGTAAAATATTAACATGACACCGGCAATTGATTACGGCCCAATGTCAAAACGGCCAATGGCCCAGCATCGCTAACCAGCACTGGCCCGGGATCATTTTCCAGCATTGGTCCGTGATCGTATGCCAGCACTGACTCGTTACTCTTAAACAATATACATACACTAGCACGGTATTATTAGCCATTTTTGAAGAAAACGTGATATCGCACAAAAAACAATTACAAAAATAAATATTTTTTGAAATTTATTCCGATTCAAATTGACAAAATAATTTTAATTGTACAGATATTAATAGATTGAAATAGTACTATTTATTCAACGAATTTTTTCGTTCTTCCCGAGGTTTTAGTCCATCATTTCGATCTCCTGAATGCTAAAAATACTCTTCGGCCAACGCTCAACCACTTCGCTTGATGCTCCCAAGTTTAAATGATTTTTTATTTATAGCACCTGAACATAAAATTTAACTTTAATGCATGATTTCATTGTGTATATATATATATATATATATATATATATATATATATATATATATATATATATATATATATATATATATATATATATATATATATATATATATGATTTGAATGTTGACATCTTGTATAAGAGTGTATGTAATGTTAATAAAAAACATCAAATAATACGAATTCTCTAAATACAAATATTAATTTATTATGAGAAATTTTCGCTGGATTATGGTTACCAGCATCATCAGCTCGTAAAATTATTTTAAATTACAAAAAACGGTTAAAATTAACTGACGTCAGCAGTTGAATGGCTTCTTTCTTTTTTTATATCCTTACGTAAAAACGTAAAAAATGGTGTCCAAAATTTAGTTTTAATAAATTGCCCATTATCCAGATTAATCCCGCCATTTAGAGGGGAACACTGGTGCCTCTGTATCTCAAGAGCCTCACGGACCTTCCGATCAAATTTTTTTGTCTCTACTTTAAGAGTTTTAGTTCTCTCCCAATTAATTTCTTCTGAACATGATTTATCATGTGTGGCTATTGCAGACTGATGATACTTGCCCTCATTTAAGAATTTTTGATGTTGTTGGGTTCGAGTTCTAATTTGTAATTTCGTTTCGCCAACGTATTTCTTTAAACAGTTACATTCAATTAAGTAAGTTCCAGGTTGGCTATTGCGTGGTAATTTAGATTTGTTTTTACACGTTAGCAGTGATCTTAAATTGGGATTCGATTTAAAAACTACCCTATATCCAACTTTTCTAAATATTTTTCTTAATTTTGGGGAGAGTGATGGTATCCACGGTAATGAAACTGTATGGAGGGTGTCACACTCGGATTGATATTTGTTTTTATTTATAGACCGATTTTTTCTAATTTGGTTTGCAATACTTACCAGTTGACTTTTGTCGTAACCATTTTCGTTGAACATTTGAATTAGAAAATTTATCTCGTTTTGTAAATGTAAATCACTGCATATGGAGTAAGCTCTGTGAACGTAACCTTTAAATATTGCGCCTAAAATTTTGGGGTCGTGATTTGAGGGAGGTTTAATTTGAATATTCGTAATGGCTTCTTTTCTGTAAACTTTAAACTCGTAATTACCATTAGTGTTATTTATTACCGTTACATCGAGAAAGTTTAAAGTTTTATTTTCGCTTTCAATTTCAATTGTGTATTGTATTGCATGGTGTTGTTTATTCAAAATAAGTTGGAATTGCTCTGCCTCCTGAATTTTTGAAAATCTAGCATGACTATCGTCAACATATCTTAGATAGGATTTTAAATCAAGAGAAGGGTTTAATGTTTTTGCAATATTAAAAGCATTTTCTTCGTGGTATTGTAGAAAAGATTCCGCCAGTATGACCATGAACGAAAGGCCAATAGGACCGGAATTCTCCAACTCATGAATTTCTTCGTTCCACAAGAAATAACATCGATGTAAACAAAGATAAATTTTGGACACCATTTTTTACGTTTTTACTAAGCATGGAATTCTCGAAACTATTTTTGTTTCGATACGTTACGAAACGAGACTCGTAACGGAACTCTTCTCGAAATGTTTTTGAGTTACGAGAGTAAAGTTTTTAAACTTTCGAGAAATTTATTTCGATCGGGTCCCGGTTGTTACGAGAATCATTACGAGAACGGTTTCGAGTTTCTCGTAATGATTCTCGTAACAACCGAAACTCATTTTTCCCAAATTTTCATTTTCTCATTACGAGAATTATTTGTGTTTCGGGATATTTCGGGATATTTCGAGTTATTTCGAGTTCCAGAAATGATTTGCAAAAAATTTGATTAACCAGTTAATCAGTTGAAGTACGCATTTTTAGGACATTTGACGAGCGCGACAGCTGAATTTTGTTTTCTTTTTTTAAAAAACACAATTAAAGGTTGAAAATATCAATTTAAAGTCTTTTATTATATTACTTATCAAGACTAGGGTTAGGACTATTGTAATTGTAATTGTAAAAATTAAATACAATTACACATTACAATACAATAAAATTGTATCGTAATATTACAGAAGATTAATTCTTCTGCGGCTGAAAATTCAGCCACTTATAGACTAAAAATTGCTTCTGCGGCTGAAAATTAACGCATGCGCAAGTATTCATATTAATTTACTTCATTTTCTTAACTTAAATATCATTGTGAGATATCTTTTAGGAATTTGAAGAGAATTTGAAGATAAAATTTAAAAAATACAATGAGCGACCTATCGATTGGAAAATCTTTTGAGAATTTAGTTTTTTTTTGATGTTATCATTTATTTGTCATCTCGATGTAACTTTGCGCATGCGTTAATTTTCAGCCGCAGAAGCAATTTTTAGTCTATAAGTGGCTGAATTTTCAGCCGCAGAAGACTCAAGCATTACAGAAACAATAACAAAATTTTACTTTAGTAATGTATTGTTGTGATGAAAAACAATTACAATAAGTATTGTATTGTTTTTCTTCTAACAATACAATAAAATTCGAGAACTATTGTATTGTTTTAATGAAATAAAATTACAATAACTATTGTATTGTTTTAATGAAAACAATTACAATAACTATTGTAGTGTATTACTTTACATTAAAGTAGAAAAGCTAACGTATTTTAACGTATTTATATTCATCTCTTAACGTATTTATATTCATCAGTTTTTTGTTAATTTTTTAAAAAGTAAATGTACTATGTATAATTTAAATAATGTATTTTTTTTAAATTTTATTAGACTGTTTCAATGGTCGAGCGGTCTGAGGCATATGTCCCGTTATTAGAAAGTCGTGAGTTCGATCCCGAACAATCTATGACGTTTCGCGATTTGACTATTTCTTTAACTTCATCACTTCTTCAAACTACGTCACATTGCAAAAGCAAACCATCCTCAAAGCAAATTATGACCATTGAAAATTTTTTATTAATATTTTTTTCATTTTCTCGATATGTATCGAAATTCAGCTGTTGCGCTCGTCAAATGTCCTAAAAATGCGTCCTTCAACTGATTAACTGGTTAATCAAATTTTTTGCAAATCATTTTGGGAACTCGAAATAACTCGAAATATCCCGAAATATCCCGAAACACAAATAATTCTCGTAATGAGAAAATGAAAATTTGGGAAAAATGAGTTTCGGTTGTTACGAGAATCATTACGAGAAACTCGAAACCGTTCTCGTAATGATTCTCGTAACAACCGGGAATTTCCCGTAACGTAACCGAAATGTTACGAGAAATTAGTTGATTTTTCGAAATCGCTCTCGTAACTGATCGAAACCTCTCGTATCGTAACGTAACAATTTTCTCGATTGATTTTTCCCGAAACGTTTCGAGAATCCCTAGCTTAGTTTTTACGTAAGGATATAAAAAAAGAAAGAAGCCATTCAACTGCTGACGTCAGTTAATTTTAACCGTTTTTTGTAATTTAAAATAATTTTACGAGCTGATGATGCTGATAACCATAATCCAGCGAAAATTTCTCATAATAAATTAATATTTGTATTTAGAGAATTCGTATTATTTGATGTTTTTTATTAACATATATATATATATATATATATATATATATATATATATATATATATATATATATATATATATATATATATATATATATATATATATATATATACAGCGGTGGCCAAAAATTAAAGACCACTCATTTTTTTTTCAAAATTTATTTTTAACCTTAGTATAATTTTATTTTGGAAAAAAGAAAAACATTTTTAGAAAGAATTTTTATTGTATTTTATATTTATTATAAAAGAATTTATAATTTTTTTACAAAATAATGTTAAAAAATTAAAAAACTGACTAGTAAAAAATATAAATGGGAAAAAAAATTGGACAAAATTTTAAGACCATTTTCAAAAATATTACAAAAAGCAGTAAAAAAATAATTTAGAAACGTGTTGTTCCTCCATTTGTTTTCAAGCACTCTTGTACTCGTTCTGGCATTGAATTCATTAAAGTTTTGATTACTTCATCAGGCACATTTTTCAAATGATGAGAGATAGAAGATTTCAAATCTTCCAAATTGTAAAGTTGTTCTTTACCAAGCTTTTGATCAAGCCATGACCATAAATTCTCTATTGGATTCAAGTCTGGACTATTGGCAGGCCATGGAAGCACTTGAATTTTATTAGAATTGAACCAATCGCTAACAACATGCGCTTTATGACACGACGCATTATCTTGCTGGAAAATAAATCCATCTTGCAACTGCCATAAATCAATGCTAGGAATAAGCGAGTTTTCCAAAATTTCGATGTACCTTTCTTTGTTGAGTCTACCATCGAATAAATGAAAAACGCCAACTCCATAGGCACTCATACAGGCCCAAATGCCTATTGAACCACTGCCTTGTTTTGTTCGTTTCAAAATGCATGATTCATCGAACCGTTCGCTTGGAAGTCTACGCAACATTACGCGACCTTTTCTGTTGTCTACCTCAACGTTCATTTCATCACTAAAGACCACACGGCTCCACTGATCTGTTGACCAATTTTTATGTAGTTTGCACCACTCTTTCCTGGCAAATTTTTGTTTTTTATTTAAGCGTGGTTTTTTTGCAGCAGCACGCCATAAATAATTTAAATTGTGGAGGACCCTTCGCACAGTTCTAGGGCTTGCTTTCAGACCATTTGACAGTGTCCATTTCGTAGACAAGTCTGTAGATGATGCTCGTCTGTTTTCTTTCATTAATCTCACTAACGAGCGAACATCACGGTCATTTGAAATTTTATTGCGTCCAGTCCTATGACGATCATTAATTGACTGGGTCTCTTTGTATCGTTGAATTATGTTAATAATGCAAGAGTGAGACCTTCCGAGCTTTTCTGCTATTTGTCTGATGCTATAGCCTTCTTCTTTTAATACAAGAGCCGCGTATCTGTCTTTTTCTTCGATCTTTGCACGCATTTTTGCAATATTTTTATATCCTTATTGCAATTCAAAAAATAAATGTTTATTTGATATCGAAACTCAGGTTTCCACATTTTATTTTATAGCCAACGTAGTAAGCAATTAAGACAGTTAAAAAAAAATAATGGATTATTATTTTTAATAAGTGCAAATTAAAGATTTGAAAGTGGTCGTTAAATTTTGTCCAACTTATTTAAAGAAGATTTATAAGTACTCATCAGTTTTTTAATAAGTTAAACGCTATTTAATTAAAATTAGATTAAAAAAATTATACCACTTTAATCCGTATGTTTTAATTAACAAGATATTAAAAAAAAAAATTTAATATGTCAATTAGAATCTTCTTAATTTTAATTGAAAGATTTTTGGTTTGTTTCATTTTCTTAAGTCTGGTCCGTGTCAACATCACGGAAGTTTTTTAATAATTAAAGGAAGTATCCAGAAGTTTCCAGAAGCTTCCAGAAGTTTCCAGAAAAAGCATCTGGAAGCATCCAGTAGCATCAAGAAATATTTATTATTTTTATGACTTCAAGTGCAAAAATAGCTCCCGACAGTCTTGGATTGGAACTAAGAAAGAAAATTATTGGCGATTACGTAAGTGGAATGTCAAAAAAAAGCATTTGTGATAAATATCGCGTGAAAAAATGGACAGTATCAAGACTATGTTCCAAATATCGTTCTACGGGGAAGTTGGCAGCAGATAACAAAGGTGGAAGACCGCGTTCCACCACTTCTAGAGAGGATTCTATGATCGTCAGATCCATCAAGAAGGATCCCTGGATATCATCAGTTGAGATACAAAAGCAATTAGAGCTGCCTGTATCGGACCCAACAATCAGACGACGTGCTGTTGAAGCCGGATTGTTTTCTCGACGCCCTGCAAAGAAACCGCTGTTTTCACTAAAAAACCAGAAGAAAAGACTCCTGTTTGCTACATCTCATATTGACTGGAATGTGCAGAAATGGTGAACTGTCCTGTTCAGTGATGAATCGAAGTTCAACATCATTGGGAGCGATGGCATTTGCCGTGTACGTCGACCGGCCGGAAAAAGCCTCGATTTACGTTACTGCCATAAGGCCGTGAAGCATGGTGGAGGCAATGTAATGGTCTGGGGGTGTTTTTCTGCTAACGGACTAGGTCCAATACATCGAAACGATGGAATAATGGACCGTTTCATGAATAAAAAATATCCTGAAAGATGCTATGTTACCTCATGCTGAATGGAATATGCCAATAAAATGGGTTTTTCAGCAAGACAACGATCCGAAACACACTGCAAAAGTAGTCAAGCAGTGGTTTCAAGACAACCACCTATCGGTGATGGATTGGCTGCCTCAATCTCCGGATCTCAACCCTATCGAGAACCTGTGGGAGATGGTCAACCGCAGAATTAATTGTGAAGGTGTTCGTAATAAGGATCAAATGTTTGAACAAATCCAAAAGGCCTGGGCAGCGATTCCACAAAGTTTCATTGATCACCTGATCGAACCTATGCCTCGAAGATACAAGGCTGAGATCAACAACAAAGGATTCGCCACGAAATATTGATAGCGAAAAACAGCTTGGTCAACATTTTATCGAGTTGCACTTGTTTTGTCCAGAAGGAAGTAAACTTTTTTTAATACTTTTGATTGATTTATTAATTTTCGTGTACAAATAATGAACTTTGTGATGATCAAAATTTGAAGAACTTTGTCTCTAAACAGTTACATAGTTATTTCTCTAAATTGAAAAAATGCAGCACTTTTATATAAAGAAACTAAATTAGCATTATTTGGTTGCAAATGTTTTGTCCAATACTGTATGTATATATGTGTGTATGTATGTGTGTGTGTGTGTGCGTGTGTGTGTGTGTGTGTGTGTGTGTGTGTGTGTGTGTGTGTGTGTGTGTGTGTGTGTGTGTGTGTGTGTGTGTGTGTGTGTGTGTGTGTGTGTGTGTGAAAAATCAAAAAAAAAACGAAATCAAAAGCATTTTATTAAACATTTATGGGAATCACTTCTATGCCAATTACATTTACTAAATGTAATTTCTCCAATTGGCAGCTATTGAATGCATAAATATAGACAATGTTGTTATAAAATTGTTATTATTAGTATAAAAAATTACTCAAGACACGAGTAAAATTAGCCTAAATAAGTTAAATATTTCAATTACCACCTCATATAAAACTATGTATGAAATAAGCATATTAATTTTGTTAGTAATAATGTAAGAAAATAGACTTAGTACAGATTTCAAAAAATTAAATTATAACAAGTTAAGCAAAGGAGAAACAAAAAACCATCATCAACTTTTAACAATAGATACTTGAGAAATCTGTCATCTAAAATTGCAATGTGTTTAACTTTATCTAAGTGTAATACTAAATGTGATTCTTAACAGACCTAAATCACACAGGTTTTTTAAATTTAAAACCTTGCAAAAGGCACAAAACTGACTAACATTGTTATCTGAAAATATATTAACTACAGTTCCAAAAACTGAATCATTTTTATCTACAACTTTTTCACTTATAGCAGGAAAATTGTCTTTTGTAGATATGTATGAGGGGGTAACAGTTATCTCACCAAATGAGTTTTGTAGATTAAATATTTCACAACAGGTATCTTCATTAAATATTTGTTGAAAGCTTTTTAAAATAACTCTAACTATGTATGTAACAGGAACAATACATTGTCCCAAAGTTAAGATAGAAAAATATATAAACATTTAATTTGGATGGCTCACTCTTATATTTCATTGCTAAAATGAGAAAAGTGACAATTGACAAAGTTATTTCATGGTTATAATGTAAATGACAACAGATTACAACCAAGGTCACTTAAAATGAGTTTAAAACTAACTTAATTTAAATAAGATTATTTTAATGACAAGTAATAATAAAGGAGCATATAATAATAAAAACAAAGATAAATTAATAACAGCAAAAACAACAACAAAAATAAAGATAATAACAATATATATATTGTTATTATTTTTTCTTTGTTGTTGTTTTCTTTGTTGCTATTATTTTGTTATATATATATATATTTAATATATGAACTTCAATAAATACGAATTCTCTCAATACTAATTTTTTATTTTATCTAAGAAATTTTCGCTAGATTATTGATACTAGCATCTTCAGCTTTAATTACAAATATTATTAAATTAAATTACAAACAAACATTAACGGTAATGTCACTTTTTAATGGCTTCTTTAAACTTCGCTTTAGTTGGGCTTCTTTAATATTTCGTAGGTATAAAAAGTATGGCGTCCAGAATTGCGTTTTTACATATTGACCGTCATCTAAATTCATACCTCCATTTTTAGGTCCGCATTTGTTGAACTGAATTTCGATTGCCTCTCGAACTTTTCTTTCAAATTTTTTGGGTTCTACTTTTAGCGTCTTTACTTGATCCCATTTTATATTACCTGAACATTTAATTTTATGATGGCCAATTGCATATTGTTCTAATTTTTCTTCAAAAACATTTTTTTGGTGTTGTTTTGTTCTTGTTGCTATTTTCATTTTTGTTTCACCGATGTATTTTTGTTTACACTCGCATTCTATTAGGTATACTCCGGGATGGCTATTTGATGGTAGTTTTGTTTTGTTGCGCGAAGTTAGTAAAGATTTAAGATTTGCACTGGATTTAAAGACTGCCCTGTAACCTGCTTTCCTAAAGATTTTTCGAAGTTTTGGTGATAATACTGGGATCCACGGTAGTGATATAGTTGGCATAGTTGCTTTGTTGTTAGATAAAAATATTTCATTATTTGAGTGTCGTTTTTTTATAACAATATTTGCAAGGTCTTGTAATTTCTTCTTTTCGTATCCATTTTCAGCAAACACATTTATTAGGAAATCGATTTCTTTATTTAAAAATTTTTCAGAGCAAATTGATAAAGCTCTATGAATAAATCCTTTAAATATTCCTTCCAAGATTTTTGGATCGTGGTTTGAATTGGGCTTAACCTGAATATTTGTTATTGCTTTTTTTCGATGTATGTTAAAATCATATTTACCTTTTTGATTATTCGTTATTTGGATGTCTAAAAAATTTAATCTTTTATTTTCATCTTCCAATTCAATTGTGTATTTGATGGCATGATGTTGACTGTTTAATATTTGTTGAAAACGGATGGCATTATCTTTATTTGTAAATCTTGCGTGGCTATCATCTACGTACCTGAAAAACGATTTTATTTCTAACGGTGGATTAGAATGAAGCGCAATATTGATTGCTTTATTTTCAAAAAATTGCAGGAAACCTTCCGCAAGTACTACCATGAGTGAAAGTCCTATTGGACCTGAATCTGCAAGTTCATGAATTTCTTCATTCCATAAAAAATAACATTTATATAAACACAGTTCTATTAGTGATTTTATTTCTGAAACGCTTAGTTTTGTTAGTTTATTTAAATTTGAGAAGTGCTCTAACATATCAAGAAGAATTTTTGTAGCCTCTCCCAGAGGAATTGATGGATATAAATTGACAACGTCATAAGATACTTGTATTTCATCATTTGATATATTCCAAAGTTTAGCTGTTTTTACAAAAGTTGACGAATTTTTTAACTTTGTTATGTTTTTATCTAAGATTGGTAAAAATATATTTACTAGATATTGTGATATTCCATAACTTGGTGTCCCGATGGTTGAAACTACTAATCGCATAGGGTATGATTTTTCCGGTTTGTGCGCTTTAATTACACCATACATACGTGGCGGTACTGGGTCGCTTGGGTAAAGACTTTCATATTCTTTTTTGGTAAATTGCCCTTTTTTATTCAATTTTGATAGGTAAGTTCTAATTTTAGTAGCAAATGAAATGGTAGGGTCCTCTTTAATTATCTTTGTTTTGCCAATCTCTTGACGAATTTTGTCAATGGCTTTGTTGTGTTCTATTCTAACAAAGCCTGCTCCTTTATCAAAAGAGTATATATCAATGTTTCTGTCCTCTTTTATTTGTTTTAATGCTTCCCTCTGTTTATAATTTAAGTTATTGTTTTTTTGCGGTTTAAGCATTTTAAGTTGCCTCAACACGTTTCTGCGTAAGTCTTGTGAACTCTCAATTTTGTTGCAATACTCTAGTTTTAACGCAGTGGATTCTGTTATTGAAATAATGTCTAAATAGGGTATATTTTGTATAGTTGGAACAAATTTTGGTCCTAGTTCTAAAAGATTCCTGTGGTTTTCAGGTATTTCCGTTTCACATAGGTTTAATACAACATCTTTAAGAATTGAAGGAGTCTCAGCTTTTTCTTTTAAATTTATATTTTTCAAGATATTAAATTTTTTGATCAGACGATATTTAGATTTAACAAACATTTTTTCTCGGGATTTTTCGGTAACATTTTCGACAGATTCATAATCATCTTGAGTTAATTTTTTATATAAATAGTTTTGGATATCTTTTACAAATTTTATATGATTAAAATAACGAGTTCTAGAATCGTTTTTGATGCATATTAGTAATTCAAAACGGTACCTTTTAGTTATGTCAATTCCTCTTTTGTTATTTATTGGACATACAACTCGAAGCGATTTTGGTATTAATTTATGTTTTACACACTTTTGAAGAAAGATATATTGATTCTTCGATTTTGCCATATTTGTTTTTGCTTGTTGTAATTTTTTTGTTTCTTTATAAAGTTCAGCTCCGTATTTAGCTGTGAAATAAATTTTAAATGACGACATCTTGTATGAGAGTTGAATAAATTTAATATATTAAAAAAATTACAACAAGCAAAAACAAATATGGCAAAATCGAAGAATCAATATATCTTTCTTCAAAAGTGTGTAAAACATAAATTAATACCAAAATCGCTTCGAGTTGTATGTCCAATAAATAACAAAAGAGGAAGAGACATAACTAAAAGGTACCGTTTTGAATTACTAATATGCATCAAAAACGATTCTAGAACTCGTTATTTTAATCATATAAAATTTGTAAAAGATATCCAAAACTATTTATATAAAAAATTAACTCAAGATGATTATGAATCTGTCGAAAATGTTACCGAAAAATCCCGAGAAAAAATGTTTGTTAAATCTAAATATCGTCTGATCAAAAAATTTAATATCTTGAAAAATATAAATTTAAAAGAAAAAGCTGAGACTCCTTCAATTCTTAAAGATGTTGTATTAAACCTATGTGAAACGGAAATACCTGAAAACCACAGGAATCTTTTAGAACTAGGACCAAAATTTGTTCCAACTATACAAAATATACCCTATTTAGACATTATTTCAATAACAGAATTAGGGATTGCAATCCCGGAGGTCTTATTCATTCCCGGGATTTCGGGATTGAAAAACATCAATCCCGGGATCCCGGGATTAATCCCGGGATTGAAAAGCAGATACAACATCTATACAGTATTAAGTAGAATAAAAACAGTACGTTTAACTAAAAATATATTTATTAAATGAATTTAACTAACATGTTAATTAAATTTCACATGTTAATAAATGTTAAAAAATTATGTTAGAAATAAGGAGATATGTTATGTTTTTTGTGCTTTGAAATGCGACTTCAGGAAACATAACGCATCCAAAGTTTCATCGCCCAAACGGTTACGAATTTTTGTATTGAACAGGCCAGCGGAAGAAAATGCCCGCTCAGCCTCAACACTTGTTGGTTTCACGGTCATTAGAAAAGAATAAACTCTTTCTAAATAATCGCCTCGTGTACCCCCATTTTCAAATAGTGTCATTTCTTTTTGAATTTTTGATGACAATCCTTCATGTCTAATTGGATGTATTGGTGATTGTCCTTTTTTAATAACACGATCAAGTTCCTCTTCAATACTTAAAATATTTCTTTCAGACTCAGGTGCCATTTCAGGTTCCTCAATCAAATCCAGCATGTCAGACTCAACTGATGCTCTTACTAGAGCAGGATTGGAAGCATTTAATCTTTCCAGCAATTCTGCCAAAAGTTTTCGACATTTAAATGAAGAAGGCACTGTTATTATTTCTTCATCGAGGCTTCGACCGTTATGCAGGTATTGCAGAAGTCCACTCATATCAGTTCGGCGTTCATGCATGCGAGCCATTAAAGCTCTACGCATTTCTTTGCTTGTATTATTGTCAGCATCTTTTAATTTTGTAAGCATGAAATTAATAGCAATATCAGCTGTAAATAGGTTAGAATCTCGACGACATATTGCTTCAACCGTTGCTTTAATGGGAACTAAAGTTGTAATAATCTCTGATAATATTGTCACTTCATCATATGACAGAGCTATAGAATTATCTTGCACTGGGTAAATATCAATTAATGCTTTTTGTATACAATTTTTTACTTTGTAAAATCGTTTAAGCATTAATAGAAGGCTGCTCCATCGTGTCTTGCAGTCCATTACTAAAGACAGCTGTTTTCCAAATTCAGCCTTAATATATTTTTGTAAGACGTCGTTCTTGGAAGGTGATCGTCTAAACTTTAGTATAAGTTTGCGTACTTTTTTAATGACTGGCCCATAATGAACTTCGTTTAGTTCAATTTTAGGTCTAACATTTTCATGATTGTAGTCCAACAAATCTTCCTCAATGTCCTCATTCTCGGATGAATCACTGTCAGAAAATTCATTGTTAAAATCTGGCTGATTTGCATCGAATTCTCTTTTTTTATAAAGAACATCAATTACAGCAAGTTGTATGCCGTGAGCAAAACATAATTGTTGGTTAGCAGGCAGCAACCTGCCAACTTTTTTCATAACACTAGCTCCGTCGGTCATTATAGCCACAATGTCGCTGTATAGATCAAGACTATGGTCTTTAAGTCGTTTTTCTAATAGTTCAATGCACTTTTCTGCTGGCATTGAATCTGTTATTCGCACTAAACCTAAACTCCAGAACTGAGATTTTTGTCCATGAATGTTAATATTCATGTAGCGACGATTTCGAAGTGACGTCCATTCATCAAAAGACAAAGAAAATCTCTCTCCTACACCGAATTCCGTTTTCTTGCGCACTTCAATTTGATGAACTAAACCTAATCTTATTTTTTTGCTGTACTCTACTACATGATTACGAATTGTGTTTACTGACGTTGGTAGATTTCTGAATCCCATAGCAGTAAGAGCGGCACGTAAGTCTGTTGAAGAACAAATCACATTAAATGAAAGCCCGTCAGACGCCGTTAAACGAGCAAGTGTAGCACTAAGTGTTTTATCTTCCCTTTCATAAATCGAAAAGTATTCTGTCAGTGGTTTAGATTTCTTTTTTGGTGGTTTATCTGGTGTGCATTCTCCGGTAATATTAGGTTGGGTTAGAATTTCGACCTTCACATTATGCACCGACAACATGTGTGTATGAAGTCCTTTTGTTGACCCACCACCAATTTTTAAAATCTTCTTGCAGTTTGGCAATTTACACATCGCTGTTTGGCTTTTTTCATCCCGTAGAAAATATTTCCAAACAGCTGAGTTACTTTTAGTTGTAAAGTCCACATACGACATGCTGATTTAGTTTTTAATTTTAAGATTCTACCTTATAAGAAACGCGCTTTTCTTCAGTTTGAAAAAACTGACAATAGTAACTAAGCTATTAAAAATTATTAACAATAGTAACTAAGGTATTAAAAAATCTAACTAATTTAACGCGAATATTTTAAGTGTTTACATAAGTAACTTTTTAGAAACGACGTAAACTTGTATTATATAAAGAATTATTGTAAAATAAGTATAAACCGTAATATATAATGATAAATGTCTGGGTATCGCAAGCAAGCATATTATAATAATATTTTTCATTGCTTACAAATCTATTATTTAAATCAAATCGTATTCAATTTTTAAATAGTATATACCCAGCAAACATGTCAGCGTTGAATCAACGTTGAAAACCGGTCGCAAAAGATGTTGCGGAAACGTTGACAAAGTAATCGATTTTGCAAAGAAATGTAACGTTGTTAAAGACACGTTGATTAAACGTTGTTGCGTAACGTTGAAAAAACGTTACTAAAAGACGTTACAAAAATGTCGCAACTAAACGTTGAAAAAATGTTACTAAAAAAGCGTTGCATAAACGTCGCAACATAACGTTGAAAAAACGTTACTAAAAAAGCGTTGCTTAAGCGTTGTTAAAGCAGTCGATTTTGCAAGGATTTGTAACGTTGATAGTAAAACGTCGATTTAACGTTACTAAAAGACGTCGAATCAAGGTTGAAATATAACGTTGAAACAATGCTTATATGTGTATATATATATATATATATATATATATATATATATA